>NW_028275166.1:6969696-7272727 GCF_013281855.1 Momordica charantia
AAGATATATCATTCAATTCACGTAACACTGAAACCTTTGGGGGGTCGTCTGACACCGACATTAGGTTTGCAGATACATTCTCTGGAAAATGCAGTGATGTAGCTTCTGTTTCAAGCTCAGCATCCTTGGTATTTCTTCAATTAGCTTCTACTACAATCTCTTTGTGATTTTGGTTCTTCACTATGTGGGTCATAGTATTAATTGGAAATACTGGTGGCTGTTTTAATCCGCCAACCGAGTCTGCTTTATTTTTTATTTTGTCCTGATCATGTATGCATTACCTTGAATGGATAATGATATTTTTGTCATGCCAAAAACCTGTGTTTGAATGCATGAAACTTTATCTGACAAGTGGCTCAATATTTTTTCTTTTTCTTAAATGGATGGAGGAAAATGTTACAATATTTATGCCTATACCCATGGGAAATCATGCACTCTTTACATCTGCGAGTTGCAAAATCTTGGCTTCTAGCCGTACGTAGCACAAATTTATTAGTTTTCATATATATATATAATAACGTCAGGCATTTCAATTCCAAGACATTATTCCATTATGGACAATCTAGTTTTACTATAACTTTCCCCTTGATGTTATACATTTCAATGTTTAGTCAAACTCATTATTTTTTCGAATACTAAAGCTTATTTAAACTTGATAAGCTGTCTCAACTTGGTGCTATGAGGGGTCTGTTTGGTTAAGTATCCTGCTTGGTTCATGTTCTTCCTTGCTCCTAGCTGTTCTTGGTCCTTTCATTCCCATTAGAGATTTATTTAGACTAACTTGTCCTGATTTGCAGGATCAAACACAACCTGCCCAAACAAATATTGGTGTAGATCTATCCAGATCTACTCCCATTAATCATGCCAGACAGCTGGCATCTGAAACCTCGTGCAAAAGTTGCCCTACTTTGGAAATTGAAAGCAGGTTTTTACTGATACAATGTTTTATATATTTCTTTTTGGTGGAAAATGAATTTATTGATTCAGTAAGAAGTGGTGTTTTGGAGACATTATGATCCACTATCAAAGTTGATTTTCTGGTTTTAACATCTGAAATATAGGATCCAGGACAACAAACAGCATGGGGAGAATGATGCGGAGGAGTCTGTAGAAAAGGAGAGGGTGAGTTTTTTAAAATAGCACTTTTGCAGAATCTGCTTTGCTGCCTGCTTGTATGGTGTTCCTGGACTTACTTGTTCTATTTTGCCATTATTGCAGCAGACAGTTAACGACTCTCAATTTGCAAAATTTGATGGTGAGCGATTTTCTGCATAATTCCCAGCTCCTAATGTATTAAACTGCAATTATTATTTTGATTAGAAGATTATTATTTTGATTAGAAGAGTTAAAGTGACATGCATTAGATGCAACGAGGCCTTAGTTAATCTTTCTAGAATTGTATTTTCCATTTCCAATAGTTTTTTTGGGATAACTCTCTCTTGGTGGTCTCGTGTTGCCTATTGCATTCAACTCGCAAATTGATTTTTAAATTACCATTAAGTTAAATTTTCTCTATTCGTGCTAATACTCAGCTTCTAATTGAACTTTGGTGATGGGAACAATAGATTTGCAGCCGTTAAAAAAAGATGGATCTAGTGAAGGGATATTGCCGAACGTTGCCCCGCATGCTCCATCTCGTGCTCCATCAAAGCATAATGAGAATTTAAATCCCCCTTCTGAGATATCTGATGATCAAGAATCTGGGAAATCTCGTGTAGAAGTTCAAATTTTGAACTCTTGCAGACGACCTGGTAGTTCTGCATCATTGACTTCAGATGGTGCTGCTGGTACTTCTTGTGGTCCTGCATTATCTCCTAGCTCATCGATGGGATCACTATCCTCTGAAAAATCAACCCTTAATCCTCGTTCTAAGGTATTCTTTTTTGCTGGACTAGGTCAACCAGCAAAAAAACTAGAAGATAGGCTTATAACTAGAATGACCGCAAATATTATTCATTTTTATGTGTTGGTTGTTTCATGTCAATTAATATCTTTGGCTCTGCTTTTATACTTCGCCTACTATTGTGAATAGGAATTCAGACTCAATCCTAATGCAAAGAGTTTCACCCCATCTCAAGCACCCGTTAGGCCACCTTCACCAGTATCTGATGGTTCGTTTTACTACCAGGGCAACATGCCTGCAGTACCCCATATGCACGGGATGACTTATGGTGTTGGAGTAAGTGCATGTATATTGTCATGTTTAGTGTCTCCTGCGAAATTAGCTTCTATTGAATATTGAAATATAATTGTATATACATTTATATGCTTGGCCTGCCAAATAAATTCAACTTTGCCGTAGACCTGTCATATCTGCTAGAATCTACTTCAATCTAGATCTTCTGGATCTTGACCTCCTATTCAGATAGCGTGGAAATTTCCTATTGATGCTCTTCTTTTTCTGTAATAGTTTTCAACTTTTCATGGTTTTGCAGTTTGGACCTACATTTGCAGGTCACCAGCCTGTTGTATTTAATCCAATGGTTGCACCGATGCAGTCACCACATGCATATGTTCAGCCAAATGGACCACAAGTATGATTTACTGAAAATATGAAGTTGTGCCTTTCTTAAATTTATTTTCTCTAAAGGCAAAATTCTTTACATTACAATTTTTATTCCCTTAAAATGCAGTATGCACAACCCATGCTTCTTGGCCATCCAAGGCACGCCATGTACATGCCGGGCTACCAACCTGTAAGCAGTTCTCAGATTGTCGCAAAGCTTTTTGGTTTTATTGTTGCCTTTAGAATATGTTTCCTAAAAAGTTAATTTATAAGTTCGGTCTATCAACTTTTAGGATAGTATCTAACATGTCCCAAATAGTACTAGGTACTAAGTGTCTAACATGTCCCTAAATTTTGAAAGTTTACTGGAAGTTTTTTTAAAGTTTAAGGACACGTTAGACACAACTAAACTTGGTTAACATTTTTCTTAAACAGTGTGTTAGAACTCGGAATATATTGAAAGATAAAAGATAAACGAACTACAATAGCTACCAAGTATTAGAGGTACTTGGACCCTCCCCCTCTTGAGATATCACTCGAGCCAAAACCATACTCACTCATTGGATACCTTCATCCTTACACCCACACTCTATTTATAACACTCTCTCTAACTATTTTCCTATCTAATTACTAAGGTACCCTCAATACCCTAATAATATCCCTTTATTACCCTACGGACCAATCCTGTCACAGTGCACCTCGAATGGCTAATATTTTGGGCAGGCTGTTTGCATTTATATCTTGCTCCCATTTATCCCACTGTCCTTATGGATTTCAAATTTTCCGTATTAACAGGATATGCCATACAAGGGGCGCGAGTATTAGACGGTTGCCCTGATGCTGCTGCCTGCAGTTTTACTCCTTCATATCGGAGGCATTGCTTTGAACAGACTCGCACCGAAGACGAAGGGGGAAAAATAGACACATAAAGGGGTGGGGAGGGAGGGGGCGGGGGGGGGGGGGGGGGGGGGGGGGGGGGGGGGGGGGGGAGTTGCTTGGGATGGGAGGAGTTTATGGCATTTAGTTGAATCACTTTTTTACTCATCCCATGAATTTGATAGCTTTGAAATTTCTCAATCGCATTCGCATCACATTGTTTCCTGATTCTCTATTTATTTATCAATCAACAGTTAATGTTTGGGGGTTTGGTTTGGTTTGTTTGCTATATTATACTTATGTGTTCAATATGCAACATCGTAGGCTCTTTAATGTAAACTGACAATAATTGAAATATCATATCGATTCTGATTTTTCGGTGTGCAATAATTGAAAGGGTTGGGCCAAGGGGCATTACGTTGAAAATTGAAATCACAACTTTTACTCCCCTGTTCTCTTGTCGTGGATTTGTCTACTCGTGTTTTATCCAATTGCTGCTTCAGCTGTGTTCGAATGATTAAATATTGTCAACTTATCTGTTTAGGCATTATTTGGTATAATTTTGGAGCAATGATGATGAGCTTTGGGTGTAGTCTGTCAAGATCAAGATTTTATTTTGCTCTCGAAATCATTAGTTGTTAGACAAATCAGTTAAGTCCCCCCCCAACTTGGCATTGCATCGTCTTTGGGGACGACGTTTAGATCGGTTTAAGAGGCCGCCTAATAAATAATATGTATATATATACACTTCCTAAATGAAGAAGCTATGCTCCCATATAATTTTGTTTTCTATTCTGTACAAACAACCTCATACCAATGAGAACATGTCTCTATTAATTCATATATTCCAAATTTTATTCTCTAATATGGAGCATATTGCCCTTATTTTCTCTTTTCTCAAATTGAATTTAATTCAACTTCTGAATGAAACTAAGTGTTTTTTTTTCGTACAACATATGGGTAGGGGATCAAACTCACAACTAATTATCACTGAGTTATGTTCGCTTTGCAAATGAAACTAAAGTATTATTTTAACATTCAACCACTAAGTTATGCTAGCTATTGCACATCTTAGGTTGGAGTAATACCTTCGGAAAATGAGTTGAGGCTAACCATTTGAACTCCTAGTAGATACCCAAATGCTAAGAACGCCACCGCCGTGCACATGGCCAATGCCAACACCCAACTACAAATCTTATTTTTGAGCGGAAACTGGCTGATGATCAACACAATCACGCTCAATGATGCCAGGAATGACACTGTGTTCATCTTCAAGTAAAACAAGTAAGCTTCAGGTTGCTGGTATGCCATTATCGCAGTTCCAGCGCTGGGAAAATTGTCACCTTGCCACAATATTTGGGATAATAATACATGTTGTTTGAATTTCACCTTGCAGCATGAAACGTCACGGTCGCGATCACCGTAGCCACCAGCGTCATTGCGCCTTGTACTTCTCGAACCCAGTTCCCTTTGTACTTCAGATTCTTCCTCCACACATTCCATGACATCACAATTCTAACCTTGGTTGTTTCATGCATATGGAGAATTGAAAGACGGTGTTGGATCTTGTGATTTTCCACCATTCCTCTCTGTCTTAATTACACTCTCTTGCTTGCATACTATGGAAAGGGAAAATATAAATGAGGAAGCTTTTGTGGTATGTATATATTGTTGTGATTTGTAAAGCATAGTACATGTTGACCCCTCAAAACCATTTTTTTCCAAGGTCAAACTTTGACTTTGCTTGTTGGTGGAATGGAAAAGAGTAAATTGATAAGCAATTGTCCTCGAAATGGTTAAAATCAGCCAAACCAGCTGCAACAAAACAATCATAATCATAAGAAAATTCCTCTTAATATCATGTGATTTTCTTAGAAACGAAGTGTTAAAATAAACACCAACTATCTAGAAAGTTTCTGCGAAGTTTCCACGTCTCTCTCTCAAAAGTATTAGTCTTTCTGGACCGTTCTTGAAGATTGTAAATGAGTATTATATTCAAAGAAAAAGGCTCTAGACATACCTTAGCTTTTTCCTTTAGGTTGGTTCCACCATATTTTAGAGAATTTCTTTAGATAAAGATAGATTAAGAAGTATTGTAGGATACCTTATAGAGGGGTCTAGAAAAATTTATTTACTTTGGACTCCAAGGATCCTTCTCCCTACAAATGATGGGAGATACGTTTCCATATATTATGCAAGTGAAGAAAGTAAGGAGAGTGTGAAAAACCCTTCTCCCAAAGAATGTCAAATTTTTTCTTACTAAAAAAAGTTTCTTTTCTTTTTGTTCTAATTATACGATGATCCCTACATTGCTTTCCAGTTTTTTCTTCCTAATAAAAGTTTCTTTCCCTTGTTCTAATTATACGATGATCCCTACAATGCTTTCTAGTTTTTTCTTCCTAATAAAAGTTTCTTTCCTTTTTGTTCTAATTCTACGATGACACCTACACTGCTTTCTAGTTTTTTATTCCTAATAAAAGTTTATTTCCTTTTGTTCTAATTCTACAACGTACACCTACATTTCGAACCGGGATGAGGCTCGAGATGGAATCCAGAATGTCCATCCTTCTGGAATGGACTTTCAAGGTTTCATCCCGGTCCTAAATCCACCGGGCTTAAAGCCGAGATGGAACCCTGAAAGTCAAAAATTAAAACAAAACAATGGAAGCAACAATAAATCAAACTTCATAATAACCTTGGCTACTTCAGATAGAGCCGAAGGTTGAAATCATTCACACCCACGCAAAGAACGAAGAAAAAAAAGGTAGAAAATCATTCACAATAAGATCGCGAGTGCGAAAGAAAAATTACCTCAAAGAGGGAAAGCTCTGATAGAGACGAAGTGAGGGAGACGAAGAAGAAACGACGGAGATGAACTTTCTGGTTGTGAGGGAGAGACCGGGATGAAGACTGGGATGGACAACGAGATAGTGAATGGGGGAGGGGAAGGACCGAGACAGGGAGGGAAAGGAGGGGAGGGCTGGGTTTGATTTCTTTTTTTAAATTGAGGGTAACTTGGTAATTTTACAAAGCAAAATAAGGGGAAGGGTCAGAAATATGAGGTAAAAATCAAAAGGGGGTCAAAAGTTCAAAGTGGTTATTGAAAGGGGTCAAAAATCCCAATTTCCCGGCAAGCACGGCTCCGCGGTGCTACAATTAAATTCAAGAAAAAAAAGAGACGCACGTTTTTGGATGGTGACGCTGTGTTGGTCATAGCGTTGAGACGCTAAACGACGTTTTATAAAAGGGATTTTTCCTTTTGTTTAGGTTTTTGAGCTGAAAATTAAAAGGGCAACAGCAGTCGACTTTGGACTGTTTTTTGGGCAGCTGATTTGTGGCAGTGGTTGGGGAGATCAAAATTATCTTATTCAAGATAAATTGTATTTTGATTATTTGTGAGTTTTTTATTCTTGTACCTAAGTATTGTAGTTCAACAAAAATCTCTAGCTTCTAGATATTTTTGTTGAACTAGGGATATTTTTGGGAGAGTTTATTGTAATCAAATTCATGAAAATATTAGTGAATTACCCACATCATTGGGTGGCACTGGAGGTAGCCCTTAGGTGGTGAACCAATATAATTTTGTATTTTTGTGTTTTACAGTTTCTTCCTTATTTACATATTGTGGTGTATGTTGGGATATTTCGAAAAAATTATCCAGGTCATTAATTTCCCTACAAAAACTTGAGGATGTTGTTTTGCTTTTGTTTCCAAAATAGCTTTTGATGAGTGAATAGCAAAGATCTAAGTTATTTTATACCATAAAACAAACGATGAATAGTGGTATATATTGGGATGTAAAACAATAATATCTTCTTGCCAAAGGCCATTGGGAATTTGGGAGGTTTGATTACACCTTAAAAAAACTCATAGCTTGTCGAACCCAATCTATTTTGTCATATATTTTACTTGTTTCTTCCAAGTAATGTTGATTATCCTTCCGAATATTGTTCTCTTATACATAAGACATCTTCAATTTTAACTGCATTTAAGGCAATACTGTTATTTACTGTACCTGCTACCGTTTTTATTCTTAGAATATATCTCAGACTAATAGATCGTGAGTTTGAACTCCATCCCATATGTTGTTGTACTAAAATGAAGTAGCATCTATACAAAAGTTGTATTTGAAATTAATTACACTTTCTAATCTTCTACCAACCAAATTAATTGTAAAGTTGTATCTGACACGTCACGAAGAATTTTCTTGCCACTATGCTAGTCACAAAAATTATATATGCTTACAAGAAAATAAATATTAGTCGTTTTCCATTGGAACAGGCTTATGAATCTACTCGTTTCCATGACAAAAATTCAGCCACATGAATAATGCCAATGGACTAATTCTAACTTGGAAATAAATGAATGTGGACTAATTCTAACTTTGAAAGAAATAGTTGTGAGATGGGTCAACCTGGACTTGAAAAAGTGGATAGAAAACTCAATCATGTTCTATCAAAAACTTCACCCATTTATATCAAACCTATTGCCCTTTCCTTGATGTGTGTATATATATATCTGCAACAACTAAGTAAAGAGAGAGGAACAATGGAGGAGATATAAAGCTTTTCTATCATAATAGATGGTTCAAAAAGATTTCTCGTTCTTCTATCAAATATTCTGCTTTTTCCGAGATACTTGGGTTCAAATGTCCATGGACTCGCTATTTGTTTACTGACTTCATATAATTCAGAAAATAATAGTTTTTAAAAGCCTCTGGTTCATATCTCTCATCAAAAGGTACTATATCGGATGGTGTTTACTGTCTATCTAGCAAACTCCTTGTTAACCCTAGTGATGAATCACGAAATTCAAATTGAGATGTCGTTCGTCGAAGAAAATACGGAAAAGCTCTACGAGGGGTCAAAGATAGGATGCATTCAAACCTTGAAGACACTCATCCAAGACGACCCGCGTCTCATTCAAAAAGTTCTAGTCTCTACCTCAAACATCGAGAGTCCATTGCACGTGTCGGTTTCGCATGGTCATCTTGAATTCACTCGACTTCTTCTCGATCACGACCCCGAACTTGCTGCCGAGGTCGATGCGTCGCAACGAACGCCCCTCCACCTAGCTTCGGAAAATGGAGACATGGAGACCATTCAAGCTTTGTTGGAGAAGAACACAAGTGCTTGCTTGGCTTATGATAACAATGGGCTGATTCCTCTGCACTGTGCAGTGATTCGTGGGGAGATCAAGATCATGCAACAGCTTATCAAGGCAAGGCCACAATCCATTTGGATGAAGCTCAAAAATGGTCAAACTATTCTACATTTGTGTGTAGAAAATAATCATTTGGAGGCGATGAAGTTGCTGGTTGAAACATTTGCGATGAATGGTGACAAAGACCTTGTCAACGCAATTGATGATGCAGGAAACACAATTTTGGATTTATCTATAGTGCTAAGACAAATTGAGGTAAGGGTAATTATTAGAGTTTTTTTTTTCCTTTTAATTTCGGTTAACGATCCCACCTTGAAATAGGAATGAAAGTTAGATTTGAAATAGGAATGAAAGTTAGACATAGCTAATTCTCCTTTTGTCGCTATGTTAAGGATATGGAAGGTAAGATATCTTATTTCTATTATGGGAAGAAATGTTATTTCTATTATTGTCAATTCGTTTTTAGACCAACCATGACTTTTCAAGCTTGGGATGGAATAACAATTATATCCAACTTGTTTTTGCAGATGGTGGGTTACTTACTCTCGATTCCAGAAGTAAAAACAAAATTTGTAGGCACAAAAAGATCATCACCTACTCCAAAATCAATCATCAAACGAAGAAACAGGAATCTGAAAATTATGCAAAGACGAGGAGAAACTGCATCGTTGTGCAGCAAAAAGAGGAGTGGGAGAAGGTGGGGGAAGGTATGGAGAAACGATGAGGAGTACAAAGCGGAATGGTTTCAAGAAGTGCAAGGCAGAATGATGCTGGTGGCGACGGTGATCGCAACCGTCACTTTTCAAGCCGCAATCAACCCTCCAGGTGGCGTTTGGCAACAAGACACTCGATACAATTCATCATCAAGCAGCCACCATTATAATCCCACACCTAACGACGGGACAATTTTCCCAGCTGGAAGTGCGATAATGGCATACCGGTACCAAGAAGCTCATTTGGTTTACTTAATGATGAACACGGTGTCATTCTTGGCATCAGCGAGCGTGATTCTATTGATCATCAGTCGATTTCCACTCAAAAATAAGATTTGTAGTTGGATTTTGACACTAACCATGGGCGCGGCGGTGGCGTTCTTAGCACTTGGATATCTACTGGGAGCTAGGTTGGTTAGCCTCAACGACGTGTATTATACAAATGTTAGTGCGTATATAGGATATTCAATAGCATTTTACGTCTGGTTCGGGATGATCGCATTGGTTAATCTGTGCTACGTTCTTCGATTTCTGGTTTGGGTGTTCAAAATTAAAGCTTATTGCGCATTTTCACCTCTAAACTTGAATAATGAACGATGATGCCATTGCCACACCTTCAAGTTTAATTCAACCACGCAATTAAATATGTGTATTCTCCTTTTTGAAACAAGTAATATCTATGGTGTGTTCGAATTCTTTACATTCTTTTAACATTGTCTTTGGATAATTTCTCTTATTTGTTATTCAATATTACGGTGGCAATCGCGATTTGTATAGTTTGTTGGACTTTCTAGTACATTTTTTTATAGGCCATTTTATAAAATGCCTAAACAACTCTTCCTTGACAATAGTTACAACTTAAAAAATTAGTCTGATATATTTTTATTTGGGTAGAAAATGACACTCATTTAATATAATTCTAAAAGGTCTTTGGGTTAAACTTTGTTAATGTCACTAATACACAAGTTGTTAATGTCACTAATACACAAGTTGATGTGGTTGGGTAAGTTTGATATTTATTTAATTTTGTATTATTTTTAACATATGTGTCATTTATTATAAACTTTATTGAATCTTCTCTAGCGTTACACATAGCTTTTTTAGCAACTTTCCGACTTTATTGCTTCATTATTTTTCTCTCTTTCATTTTCTATTCTTTTTCTTAAATGTCACAACTATTCAGAGAACGTGAGAAGCAGATGAATAATCATCGGCTCCTAAAAGAAATCGATGAACAAATAACCCCTATTACAGATTATCAATCAAGTTCTATGTGGTATGAGGATAACACCTATGATTATACTTAAAAATATATTCAAATTTACCAATAAAAATTGATATCATGCATCATTAAATTATTATTTTATTACCGAAGTTACCACTCTAAATAAATAGACTTTCTTGATAAGCAGTTGGATTTGTGAGCGAGCAAATTAAAAATGTCAAATTACATTCGAGGAGTGATAACTTACGGTCGCTCCGTCAATTTAGAAATGAAACCGAACCGTGGTCGGACTGGACCGTAGGTTCATAGAAATCGGGCCGAAGGTTTTACAGAAACCGAACCTTGGTCGGCACTTGAATTAAAAACGAAAAAACGGTAGAAGAGACCCCCCCTCTGAGATCTCTCCCCTAGGGTTTAGTGAGCTCGTACATTTGATAATGGCGTCCAAGCTTCTGATTCGAATTGGAAATTCTTTCATAAATCGGTTGCGGTTAAATTCCACGCAACAGAGCCACAGGATTTGGAGTCACCAAACTCTGTCCCATGGCCATGGCGTTGAAGTCACTCCGATGCTATTTCCTTCAGTCTCCAAGCATCAGACCTCGCACCATTTGCAGCAGAATGACATCGAATCCTTGAGGAAGCTCGAATCGGAAGGCGTTTTCTTCCCTTTTGGTCTTCCGTCCCTCCGGTTCTTCTTGCCAGACGGTATGCTATTATTTTTCCTGCTCTGCTTGATATTTAGAGTTAATCATAAGAGTGTGCGATTTCTGCAACGGATTAATATTTTTATGAGCTTAAAGTAACTTATTCTAATAATCAATTTGAGGACGAAAAATGTAGAGGCCTCGTTTTGTATGCAATTTGATAAATGATAGTGACTTGAATTTAATTTCTTAGAGGAGCCAACGAAGCATGGATGGTAAGTTGATGTCTTTTTCATTTACCATTTTGTTTGCACCCATTGATTATTAAATGGCGTCATGTTCTGTTCTATTATGCTGTTTACAGCAAAACTACTCCTATATATATAAGATACTTAAAGGCAAGTTTGCTTGTATGTTCTTTGGGAAGGGGCCTATGATAAGCTATAAATTCACATTAATATTGAATTTAGTTTTTCATAGTTTAAGGGGCGTCTCAAGGGCTTGAACTGTGATAATGCAAGAATATGAAGATATAGACAGAGATAGCAAATGACAATCATATATGATTGAGTCCCTGCAGGATATAATTGGCTGGATGATCTGATCCTATCTTATTTTTCCCTTTCATGAATTCTTTTTGCATGAATGTACAAAATTTAGCTTCTTGGTGGACCACAAACCACAAGAAATTCTTTTGTAACCATAACCTATAAATGACTGTGAATGATTGGAAAGCAATGATTGTTTAGTCCTTAGGGGAGGGTGATCTCCACCCTAATGTACTCTGTTTTCCTATGTTTACATCTTATATTTGCAAAGGCAGTCATTATCAGACAGCATTCACAGATGCTATGGTATTATTAACCAAACGAAATCAGAAGTTTTGAAAGAAAGGTATATGGTGATACTTGATAGATCCCAACTACTTGAGGTACAGAAATAATGCTATGGTAGCATCAGCGGTCTATGTTCTAAACATATATATCCCAACTACTTGAGGTACATAAATAATGCTATGGCAGCATCAGGGGTCTATGTTCTAAACAATGTATTTTTCTGGTTGTGAGGTGTGAAGTGTGGAAACTTGCTCTATCAATGATTAAACTACCAAAAAGCAATGTTTTCTATGCTGCATCTTCTTGTGGTAGTTTCAAATTTCAACTGATTGCCTTATATAATGAATAATCATAAGTTTTGTGTCCAAGTGAAAGTGGGATTGTCAAGTGTTCTTAATACCCAAATGTTTTGCCCCTCTTGAGGCCAAGAGGAAATTTTTAGGGCGCCTAAACTATCGGCCAATCACCCAAGCTTCAGGGATACCCTCTCAATTAGTCTCCCTGTTGATCGTGAAGATAATTTTCTGCCAGCATTTTCTCATTACTGTGAAAATGCATAGGGGTGTCTATATACTTATCCTGTAAGGATCTGACTTTGGTTGTAGCAAATATCATGTGAAAAGCTTGTCAGTTGAAAATGCATAGGGTGCGTCCCATGTTTACTAACAATAATCCTGTTCCACAAAGCATTAGCCTCCTGAAAGAATTGTCATAACCATCTATCCTACAACATCCCATTGCAGTGACTTAGGCTACCAATACCTGGACCCTCCCAACTCCAAAAGCCTCGAGATAATCTCCATCTAACTAAATGAGACCACCCCCTCATCCACCCCTTCCCACAGGAAATAGCTCATGATCTTTTCAATTCTATTGCTCACCGACACTGGGATTTTAAACAGGGAGAGGAAGTAGTTGGAATACCCCTTAAGGCAGACTGGATAAGAGTGAGTCTCCTTATTTTAGAAAAGAAAGTTTTATTCCAAGAGGAAAGGTGTTTTTGTGATTGTTTAAGTTTGAGCTGCTCAAGAGGGGAGGTGTCAGGTGCCAAAGCTCTCATTTTCGGCCTTCTTAAAAGAAACCTTTCTAAGCATTCTCGATAGCCCGCACTGCAAGTTTAGCATCCTGAATAAAGAAAAACTTGTTTTAAATAGTTAGTAAAAATTCTGACTTCCTGTGGCTGGCTGCCTAGTCTTGGTATATGGATCTCTTCATTAAATAAACCTTTGTAGATAATTAGATGATAATTTAACCTACGATTAATTCTTGTATTATTATTTTTGTAAAAGTACGGCACAAATTTTTTTTCTTTCTGCAGGAGATGCTTCTTCGTCCCAAGAACCAATGCTCCTATTTCCTAAAAGGACTTTTCAACCTAGCATCATCAGGCGAAAGAGGAATCATGGATTTTTTGCCCGGTATTTCTCCACTGCCTTTTCTGCATGCTTCGGCATGTATATTTTATATGTAATGTTTTTACGAAGGAGAATTTATGATCTAGGAATAATGTTGCTTTGTTATGCCTAGTGGAGTTTTATGGTTCAGTTGTTTCAAACATTAAATTTAGCCATTCTTGAAATTAGGTTGGCTTAATCAACTAAATTTCACTGCTCTCGCCTCTGAACCACGCTCACTTGAGAGGTTGAGCATGGGCTCACGGAAAAATAAATAGCTTCATATGTTGTCCAGCTTCCTTAATACTTAACTAGCCTATCTGCATTGTTTTGTGAATATTACTTACCTGCAGACCCGATTTCTACTGACTACAACTAAAATTTTGACAACTATTTATTATTATTATTATTTTTTTTTTTTGAAGAAAAATCTCTCTTCTCTCTCCATTTCTACCTTCATCTTTTCTTGTAAAAAATATAATGGTGGACAACAAGAGATTATTATATCTTTTTTTGTAGCCTTTGGAGTAGGAAAAATCGGTTGGCAAGACTAGTTTATAAGCGAAAAGTTTGTTTGTAATGTCATCTCAAAATGCAATTACTCATTTCAAAATGTTGTATTAAAAACCACTTTTTCTCCTTTGAGCAGCAAAGCAACCAAGGGTGGACGGAAAGTTATTTCTCGAAGGATTGCAAAGGGCCGATCAAGAGTAACTGCATAATGTTTATCTCAAGTCAGGTCTATTTGAATTGCCCTGCCAAAATCTTGTGTAGGTTATGTTAGTTTTTCATGGACTAGGCTGGCTGAATATCCACCATTATTGTCAGTCATCTCCTTAGGCCTCGAACACTGTCTGTATACACTTACCTTTTTAAATAATTACCATGCCTTAAGCCAGTTTCTGTTCCATATTGAAGTTTCAGTTACTTTTATGTTTCTTAATTCTTTCATAACTTGGCTAGAAAACAGTGTAATTTGGGTTCATAGTGGCTGATGATGCTTCAGAGAAACTGAACAGAAGTCTGTGAAAGGTGCAAAAAGGAACAAGATGGGATGAGAGGACTTAATTTAAGCCATTTTAAGACTAAAATCATTTGACATATCTGAATTCTTGCTGGGTTTAAAGTCTCATTTATATGAATTTTAGTTACTTTCAGCTGTAGAAGCTATTAAGATGGTGGAATTAGAGTGGGGTGTTGCATTTCCAAAGGTCAAGCTTTGCAAAAAGGAGTTTACAAGGTATGTCCACATGCTTGAAAATTATTATTAGACATTAAAAGTTGAAATCATTGGTAAATGGTAATGGAGCTATATCAAGTTCAGTGCCTATTCTTAGGACCCTGGAGTATGCAGTTGCCATAAATACATGCAGCCCAAACTGAGGCACTATAAATGGGACACAACCTCAATTTTATTCCGGCTTTTAATAGTCGATATGTAATATTTCAAAAAAAAAAAAAAAAATCTTCCAATATTTTTGTTGAAGTATTGATTTAGTCTCTAAACTTTAATTTATAACAATTTAGTCAATATACTTTCAATTTGATTACAATTTAGTTCTTGAATTTTAGTATGTAACTAGTCCTATAGTTTAAAATTGCAGCTAAATTGTTATCAATTTATATGTACAACTTCTAGATCGGATTAAATTCTTACTTCAGTGAAAGTTGCAGTGACCCGAAGTGTTTTTCTATTTTGATTCTATTATCTTTATTTTGCCATTGACGTGGAGTCCAACGTAGATATTAGGTGAAAAGAATATTAGTTTTGATATTAACATGTTATTCTAGATATGGATATTGGAGATCACATTATTCATTAATTAAATAATTAATCGTAGAATAGCTACCACATTAATTTTGACAAAAGCATAATTTAATCTCTGATTTAGGTATCAATCTTTATCTTTAAAGTTTAATTCATTTTTTTAACTATTCTATTCTATTTTTCTTAAATTAAAAACTCAGAAGTTATCATCTATTTTCTCAAGTAAAAATGCACCCGTTAAAAAGTGTCATCTATATTTTAATTTAAAAAATGTCGTCCGTTTTTTAATTTTTAAAAAAGTCCAATGTATTCTTAGTTTTCAAAAAGTGCTGCATCTTTTATATCTATGGCTTCTTAATTTTCAAAGTGTTGAAAATTACTTAAAATACTTAATTACTATATTTGTGTAAAAAAAATATTATTAGATGGTTTCAAATTCAAATTCAGTTGATGAAAAAGTTTTGATTGGAATTGAAGCTTCAATTTTGATTCTTTACACAGCACTTTCTTCAAAAACACATTTTAAACAACTTTATCGAGGGGCAGCAATGGCGGCAAACCAATTTTCTATTTTCTATTTTTAAGTTTTAAATTTTAGATTTATTCTAAGAAAAAGACCCTTTTGACTTGACAATATGCTTAGAAAATGCCTTTTTTTTTCCTTATAAAAATGCCAATTTAAACATCACGAAGTCCTAAGTTTTACTATATATGATTTGCCTCCAATACTATTCTGACGCCTACCCTCTTCATTTTGTACTATTCTATTCCACTAGTTTTATTACATTAATAGTTTTTTGGATTAAATTATAAAAGTTCGTTTCTAAAATTTTTAAAATTCAATTAGGTTAATTGTGACTTTAAAGAAAATTTGTGTTAATTAAACAATGACATGATACATTTACTAAACATGTGTCAGTTGATTTGGTACAATAATGTAATGTCTGTGAATAGACAGTAAAAACAAGTACACTAATTCTAATTATTTTGTTTCAAAGAAAACATAGGACGGTTTGTCCTATTCAGACATTCACAACTAAGAAACACTGGATTTTCTATCGAAAATTTTAATCATGATCAACTAACATAATCTAGCTACACGGCTAAATAAGAGCTTCTAATGCATAGCCTATTTTTCATTTTGTCTTTTGTCTTTCGTGTAGTCAACTTTTTTCCATTACACTTTAATGTTGAGAGAGGAGAGAGAGAGAGAGAGTAAGAGAGAGAAAGGGTAGGCATACAAATATAGGACATACTTGGGAATGTAGGAGAGGAATATAACATAGTATACGAAAATATATTTGAGGAATTTGAAGGAGGCATGTGAAATAAATAGGGCTATGTATTTATGGAACTTGAGCAAGCATTACTTACTAAAGAACCTGAACTAGCAACTTTTAGGTTTTTTCTTATGGACTAGCTCTTACCTTCTCAAACCATATATATATATATATGTAGCACTCAAAACAATTGCACTCTTTCAAATTATTATTTAGTCAGACTCATACATATACTACATACCTACTATATAAACCCTATGCTCCCCAGCTCAACGAAACAAGATCGGGGTGTGTCGCAAGCTGACCGCTCGATAATCCCGATGACCCCAACGACAACGACGAGCACGACTGGTTCTGCAAGATCGACGACATGATTGCGTCGATTTGCTCCATTGCCATTTGGTTGGCTGCCAAGCATTGATCTTGTGGAGAGTAGCCAATTGCAAAGGTTGATAGTTTGGCTGTTGTTGGATCAACCTGGTTTAAAGGAGCAGAGGTTTGTTGAACTAAGCAAAGATTTTCGTCACCAACCTCGCATAATTTTGGCATCGTTGTGGGGTGCAGAAACGAACCGTCGATGTATTGCGGTAACACGGTGCTCGGAACGACAAACTCCCCGCCCGTGACGGGTTGATATCCGGCGGACGGGGGCCACATTGTGGGGTCATGGGGGAAGAAGTTTGATGGGGGAGAAACGGAAGGTAGCAAATGAAGAAAACTCCCATTTGGATTGAGATTATTGGTAAATTGGTCAAGTTTATAATCAATGAGATCAAACCCTTGAAGCAAAGAAGGTGGAGTAGTTGAATTTGAAAGACATGGCTGGTCCTGGTGGCCAGAAGTTGCAAGAATCAAATTAGGGTTTGCATTGAGAATGAAGAAGCCCTCATTATTGGGAGAATTAGGGTTTTGGAGATGACCAGAAAGTGTTGCCAAGGCTGAAACCTCAGGAGAAATGAGCTTCTTTTTTATGTTTGAATTCCAAAAATTCTTCACCTCATTATCCGTTCGTCCCGGTAGTTGCTTTGCTATCTGAGCCCATCTGTAGCAAAACAACTAAATTAGATGAAAGAAGAAAAAAGGAAAAACAAAACAAATTAGATAGTAAAAGAAATGTACCTGTTACCAAGAATACTATGGAGTTGAACAATTAGGGCAGCTTCTTGGTGAGAGAAACTCCCTCGTTTGAGGTCGGGTCTCAGATAATTTATCCATCTCAGTCTGCAACTTTTGCCGCATCGCTGCAGGCCTGAAAAGTCCGAAGAAATTAATTATTCGAGAGAGTGAAACAATGCAGTTAAACGTAGAAGAAGAAAGAAATTAAAGATAATGTCTCGACCGCGTGAGCAGCACCCACATATGAAACAAAACATGTTGTATTACGACAAAACAAAACATAACCAGCTAAAATGGGAAAAAAACAGAAAGCTTTTCCAACTTTGAATTTTCAACTGTAAAACAACAAAAGAAAGTTGTAAAACAAAAACCCAATAGAGAAAAAATATTAAAAAAAACGTGAACATGAATATTAACTTATCGTAACTCATCCTCTTAAACTTTTAGGTATAGTATTCTCATTCGTTAATACATATGAATCGTGATTTGTGGTTAACTTGATCTCAAACCCACCGAATAAGAACAAAAGATTAAATTCACGGTGATCCATCAACTTAAGCTTTTGAGTGAGCAATGATTCGACGAGAAAAGAGAAAACAATCGCCACTCACCCGCGAGCTTGGGGACAGAGCTCCAACAGCCATGGCCATAAGTGGAAATGTAATTGACAAGCTTCTCATCTTCCTCAGGAGACCACAGGCCTCTCTTCACTTTCTGTTTGTTACAGCAAGAATGGTGCCCCATATCCTCTCTCTCTCTCTCTAGAAGCTTATGCAACTGCAACAGCAGCAGCCTATGGCTCAATATCTCTCTCTAAAGGGTTGTTTTTAGAGAGAGAAAAAGTTGAAAAAAAAAAGAGAGAGAAGAGAGTGGTAGGGAATGTGTGAGAGAGGGGGAAGGGGGGTTATGAATTTAATGTGGGAGGGAAAGTGTAAGGTGGTGGGCCACTTTTAGGGTTTATAGGAATGGCCTAAAAGCTGTGTTTTAAGACCTCTGTGCCATGGTTGGGAGAGGGGGGTTGGCCCCACGTGTCCACGTGGCACTCATATGGCCCTCTCCGTCGGACCCACCTTTGAACTTATCTTCCCTCCCAACCCCTTAGAATTAGGTTGAATATATATTTTAGTCTTAATGTTCGAGAGATATTATTTGAACGAGATTCAAATGATATAGTTGGTTATTTTAGACGGTTAGATGGATGCATGAGATATTACGAAACTTGAATCTGTATCCCATGATTCTTAGATGCAACGATTCAGATGTTTCTTTAATTTAATTTTTTTAAACATGATTTGTCATGCGATGAAGATTGAGTTTGGCTGAAACTCAGAATAAACTTACATGGTAAGAAATTTAGAAGATAATATTTGTATTAATTCTTTAATAATCAAGTCCCTCAAAATCAAACATGGAAAGGGATGTATTGTCTGATTGTGATCATAAGAGAAAGATCCAACGGCTCAAAACAAATCATTCTCTCTCTCGAAAATGTATAATTTCAACCCTACATGTATAATTAGGACCATCATTATGGAATAGAATATGAATTATTAGTTCCGTACATTTGATTGTCAACTTTTCTAAAGCATTCTTACAATGATTAATGACTCTTTAGTCTTAAATCACTTTTTAAAAATGGTATTGGTTTAAATATTATTTTCATATCTTCTGCTTCTCGACTTTGGTTTATTTTCGTTTTTAATTTTAATTTTTATATTTTGAAATTGATACCGTGTGACTTCCGCTTGTTAGATACCTAAATTGGGGGTGTCGACGTCCACCCAACACTGCATTATGAGACTCGTGTCAAATGGTGGGGATGTGGGAATGTATTTTTGTTTTTTTTTTAATTATTTTTTTAGTACAATAAATATGAGGACATGAGGACAGGGATTGAACTTCCGATTTATATGAAATTAGCAAAATACCTTATTCCATATTGTTGTACTAAAAAAACATCTAATGCCATATCATAATTTGTTCAATGAATATTAAGTTTAGTGAAAGTAGAATAAAGAATTAACATATAATTAGATACACACCATTGGAATAATTGCTTTATTGGTGAAATTTAACCCACACCATCAATATGAACTTGTCTAAATTAGTACCCTAAATTTTCTAATCCTTCTATAATTAATAATTAACTAATTTCCCCAAATAATTTGGCACGATCCCATATTGACATACATCCAATCGACCTAGTTAATTAATTATTGTGAAGTTTGTGGTACAAGTTTGGTGAGATTTGTCAAGCTTTTTGGCACAAATTTTTTTGGGGTTTTGCATCCCAAAACGAAAGTAGAGTTAAAATGGGAATCAAAGATATGAAAAATTGACGAAATGAGTTATTGTATTTGGAAGAAAAACCCAACGCTAGTCTCCTAACGAGAGCGTGAGAGGGAAAAAAATCTCTAAATTGTATTACAAAATATAGATAAACATCAAACGGATAACTGTCGATTTGAACTTAACTCAATTGATTTTTTTTAGTACCATCGAGGTGAGGAGATTCAAATTCACGACCGACCCCGAAAAACTAAACTCTGCCTTATGTGTAAAGTTGCTAGAGAGTACACTTAACCTCTGAATTTGAAATCATTGTTTATGTATCAAGTATTGACCATAGTTTACAAGAACATTACGTAGTCTTAGTGAAGGGAAAAAGGTTAAAGATTTACCCGGTGTGAGATATCACATTGAAGAACCTTAGATGCCGATGGAGTAAAGGATCATCAAGTTAAAACATAGGTGCCTAAACTCATTGAACTATTTCAAGTAAAAGTGCCCCTCGATAAATGTAGAAATAAAGATAATGACACAAAAAATAATATTGTTTCCGGGAAGCAGAGATCCATATATATACATCCACATATGTGTGTGTGGATAACTAAACAAAAATCTATCACAAAATTGATCCAAGGTACAATTTTGCTTATTGCAATTAATTGACATGACGAGGAATAAAACCAAGAACCATTAATGCCCACTTTGGTTTTAATCTTGTTTGATTGAAAAACTAATGCTTCTCTCTCTCTAAACTCAAAATTAATCATATGTAACGTCGTGAATCGAGTTGGACCTTCGATATAAGTCCATTAAGTTCTTCAATCATTTCTCGAATTATGTTATTATTATTATTGGTTAATCAAGAGAAGTCAAGTAGAAAAGTCAAAGCGAACATAGCTCGCAGTAATTAGCATATGTCTTCAACTAAGAGGGTGTGAGTTTGAATCTTCTCCCCAACATATTGTACTTAAAAAAACCAAAATAATTATACACGATCAGCTCAACTTAATGTCAATCTTAGAGGAGGATTTTGTCAGCAGATCAAAAATGGGATCCTTAACATACCCCTCAAGATTGTACTAAAAACAAAAAAAAAAGTTTCAAATTATTTTAAAATTTTGAAAAGTTAATTAATTTGATTATTGAGCGTCTTAGACCAAAAAAAAGTATATATTGTGTGTTTTTCTTTCTGGTAACTAATTTGTATATATGAACCTATGATTTTTAGAAAGTTAACCTTAGAAATATTTGGTATTGATTTTATTTATGAATTTTATAATAGGAGTTCAATTTCTTAGATTGAAGTTTTAATATCTAATAAGTAAGTTCTAAACCTTGGTCATCCAACTATAGAAATGGGGCCAACTAGAGTATAGCTCAGCGGATTAAGATACCTGTATCCGATCATGAGGTCGTGAGTTCGAATCTTCACCTGTACATGTTGTACTAAAAAAAACCAAACCTATAGAAATGGGCTTTGAGCACAAATATATATATATTTTAAATCTTGAATTCACAAATTAGATTATTAAGAATAAATAAAAAGATTAAATTTTACTCTTTTTTTCTTTTTTTTTTTTTGACATATTCTCACCTCTACATGTTGTATTAAAAAAACCTATAGAAATGGGCTTTGAAAACAAATATATCTTTTTCAAATCTTGAAGTCACAAATTAGATTATTAAGAATAAATAAAAGGAATAAATTTTACTCTTTTTTTTTTTACATATTATACTTGGAAGTCTTACCATTTAAACTCTACAATATATAACAATTTAATTGTTATACCTTGTATATATAGCTTAGATCGCCTTCAGCATTAAAATCAATATAAATAATATCACATGAACTTATAATCAATAAAATTTACACTTACTATTAAAATGTAATTACAGTCTCTCCAAAGACACATGCATACACCCAATTTAACAATTTAACATTTGTTTTACATGTGGAGACCTTTTTTTCACTTTTGATAAACTTTTTTTATTCATAAAGCAAGTAATTAATCCCGTGTCTTTCAATTTCAACCTTATATATAAGAATTGTCTATCTAAATATAGCTCAAGTGTTTAAAGTACCTATCTCTAATTAAAAGATCGTAAGTTCGAATCCTCACCTTCACATCTGGTACTAAAAGAATCTTTGTGCAGGAATTCATACATCAATTGGCACTGGTATGGTAAAAATAAAAATAAAAGAAAGAAAAAGCTTAATAGGACCATAATGAATATTGTCAATAATTTGTTTTATTTTGCAAAGGTAATATATCAATAATTGTACTCTATTTCTGTTCACGTGATAATTTTTGCATGGTTTTCTTTCAAAAGAGTCAATATCAATGCCCTAAGAATTTGTTATATAATCAATATATAAAATCTAATATATGATCTTTACAGAAAATGAAAACCGCTATTCTTTAAAGTTCCAAACTGCAATTTTAAAAAGCTATTTTTTTTTAAACCTAAAACAAAAATACCATCAAACACTTCCCAAATTCAGTTTTTACTCTTGGACTTGATAAGGTAGGTAAATTGTAATTTCGTCCGATTTTACTTAAATTCAGACAAGTGTTGCAATCTCTTACCTCAAACTTGAATAATTATTGCGATTTCTTGCTCCCGCTAAGTTTTCGTTTGAAAAATCATTAAAATGAAAGTATCTCGACATTATTTTTTTCCTCCTACTAATAGATCACTTTCAATTTTCTAGAATAGTAAGGAATCTTAGTTGTTAATTGGTAAATGTCGGAAACATTATTTATGAAAAGTTTTGAGAGGGGATGACACACGATTAGTCACCAAAATGACTAATACAAGACAAAAAACAAGGCAGCCTTTTCTTTTTCTGAAGTTTTGTCCAATGGAGAGCAGCACTTGTTCATCTTCACCAAGTCTTTGCTTTAACATTTGGTGACAACTTCTTCGCAAAGTTTCATTTTCCATCACATGGTCTGCTAATTCATAACTTTTTTTTTCTTCTTTTTCACAAATATTTCACAAGAAAAAATTGGATCCCACCGTCTGGAGTCGAGACATAAAATGATCAAAGAAACCTGGTAGTAAAAATGCAACACGATTGCCAGGAAATAAATAAGAAAGACGTTAGAATCCATATAAATGAATTAAATTTACCCAACTCATCAGCTTAAGCTTTTGGGTTGATTGATGGTTTATTCATCCTTAAGATGGTATCAAAGCGGTAAGTTATGTGTTCGAACCCTTGCCTTATGTTGTTTCCTCCCTCTTCGTTATAATTTCCACTCGTTGGGTATTGATGTAATTTTCCAAGCCGACCAAAAAAAATAGACACACCCATCATGAATTCTCTGGAATTACATAATATTTCAATGGCATTTTAGTCTCATTAAATAATTTCTATATTGAAACATTTATGAGCATTTTTTTCTTTGGTAACACCATATTAAAAATAAATTATTTTAAAAACTATTACTAAAAAATCTTGAGGGAAGATAAGAAAATTAATAATAATATATTACCAATAACAATAAGATTATAGCTAGGTTGTCTAATATAACAATCATTTCAAAATTCTACTTAGGTATAATATATATCAAATTATTAGTATATGTATATTGTGACAAAATAATGAAATTGATTGGGGAATAATATTTAATGATACGTACTATGTTAAGCTTGATTATGTTCACATTTAATGATCTGAATAATGACAATAAAATTTAATTTAATACTTCGACTATTCTTTCAGATAATTAATGCCAATAATATTCTCTTTTTATTCCTTATTTTTCGTACTCAATAATTCCTCACAATACAAATCACTTTCATTCTGAATAAGTTTGAAAAATTAGGTGGAACAGAGAGAAGATATTTTATTATTATATAGAAAATGTTTAGGTACATATATTTATTATTTTCCTTTTGACTTCTATTTTCTGGAAAAAAAAAGAGAAATAGTGAAGGAAAATAGAAAAAAATAGTTATAATAATGTGTTATTTTTCTTTCATTTGAGTCGTTGATGATAAAACTCTCCGAGTAAAAATTATAAATGATGGAATATTAAATGACATATAGACCGAAATATAATTTAATTAATCAAGATGTTAGTTAAACTTATTTAATAGAGTAGCCCAATTTGAATTCCTACTCCTTGTTTTTGTTATAAAATTCTAAAAAAAATTAATAAATATTGCACCTTTTTAATTATAATTATATATTCTCAATTGCTATTAACTTAATTTTCCATAAAGTCTCCTTTCATGACCCTTTCATTTTTAATATATTTTTTAAATTAAGTGGAGAAACACTACTTCTATCTTATGCTTCTTTGTTTTGTTACCATACTTTTTAAAAAATATTTTCAAAATCTCATCTAAATTTTGAAAATTTAAAAAAAAAAAGTAGTTCTAAACATTTATTTTTGTCTTTAGAATTTGGCAAATAATTCAACTGTGTTTCTAAAGAAGGCGAAAAACATACCAAATATAGTATAATTAATTAAAAAAATCAAAAAATAAAATAATTATCAAACATGACTTTTAATTAATGGATTAATACACATATTCCTACTAAATTAAAGAGTCGTAATCAATAGGATATAGCTCCAAATGACATCGGACCAATGTCTACGGCCTATGTCATCACATAAATAACTTTTTTGATAATGGATGGTGAAATCCAATGAATGACATGGCAAATAATTCAAACCTTTTATTTTATTTTGTTGTTTGTTTATTTTTGTAGATAATCAAAAAGAATATTATGTAGGACCCAAGTTTGGAAAATGTTTCCCTTTTTCTTGCAAATGAAGTGAGTAAAAAAGGTAGTTGACCCAAGTGCCTATGGAAAAGCCTTGATTTTGTATCTCCTCTCGAAGGATTCTTATGAGTTCTGCCATTTTTTTAACACATGCTCCCAATGAGTAAATAAACTTTAATTATAAAAGTTTCGATCAACCGAGAAGTCTGAATTTATATATACTATATATTTTGTGTGTTTATATTGTAAAAGAAAATGGCGAAGTTGCAAAAATTTTCACTATCTAATTCACGTTATAATGTTATAAAAACTCAATTATTAATGGGGACACATTTTTTTTTTCAAATGAATGATTAAATTATTGCTATAACTAAACGATAACTTGATATTTTATTATTCGGAATGATGATTTGATAATTCAATTTTTACCCAAAAATGCTTTTATTCTAAAAAAAAAACCATTAATGTTAAAAACGTAGTTAACACCATTAATCATTGATTTATAAAAACATAGTTAAATTTGTTTTTGCTATTATCACTTTTAATTTTTCATTAAAAAATAGCATGTTGTACTGTTATTTTTCTTAAACATAATATTGTAAACTTTGTTTCTTATTTTATATTTTTTTATTACAAATTTGAAAATGGTATAGTGTAAATACAATATATTACTTTTATATTTCTCTCTGAGTTTTAATTTTATGTTATTTGGTAGAAAATTCAATCATAACTCATTGGATAAAGAATCAATTACGTTTAACTTAATGATCAATAACACAACGGTTAGAAAACAAAAACTTTATATAAGATCTATGCATGGGAGTAGGTTAAAGAACTATAATATCTGCATGGTTTGGGTCTTCCTCAACTATGCAATCTTAGACCAAAGATGGACAATACTCTTTTGGATGGGGAATAGGAGACTAAAAAGCATAGTATATTGAGGACCATAATCTGTATTTATAAGTTGATTATATACTTCTTTATCTTTTGAGTTGTTCTGTCAGATCGGTCGTTCAAGACCTTTGGTCTCTACTCGAACCCGATGAAAAAAATGGAATCACTTCTTATGGACTCGTTGAGAATGATTCTGATCTAGTTCATGGCCTATTAGAGGTAGAAGGCACTCTGTTGGGATCTTCACGGACAGAAAAAGATTGCAGTCGATTTGATAATGATCGTTTCCCATAATCCCCTAGGATCAACGGGCTGGTATCTGCCCAGCGGGCCATAGGAAGTTTATGGGTCCTAATTAGACCATTTATTTTTCCCATGGATAGTAGTACATTTACTTTATCATAAATTATTACCCATTTAATGGAATTAATTAAATTAATTCCAACAACAACTCCATTGTAAACTCATACTTTCTCCCTTAAGAAAATTTTCTAGAAAATCACGACCTAAAATTGCTTCAAGTCGAAGAGGCAAAAATTTTCAATTTTCCATTTCAGTTTTCAATTTTACCTTCTGTACTTTTTAATAATTAAGCGGATATATAGGGAAGAGAAAAAAAAGAGTCGAGAAAAAAATTGTTTTTTAAAAGAAAAATATTTTTATTTACCCCAAACCTTTTGTTGTTGTTTTTAATTATTATTATTTTTGTTGATTTTAAAATTTAAAATTTCGATGTTTGTGAAAAAGGTATCATCACCTGAAAAAAACCAAATATGTTTCAAAATTCTTATTTTTCTATTATTCTTAGTACGTAGAAGCGGAGGTTGGAACAAATGACTTTTTGTTGGCAATATATGCATTAATTAGTCTCTAAAATTCTATTTGTTAAAGCATCTTTAAGAGAATTTTTATTTATTTCCAAAAAAAATAATAATAATTAGAGAATTTTTATATATTAATTTCTCTGCCCCTTGTCTACTTACCTAATTACATCATTATTCATTTTTAGGCTAATATTCAAGATTCTTTTCTATTTTGATTTGAAGGCAACTTTGGACAAAAATCTTTTCTTTATTTTCATTATTATTATTATTGAAATTCTTTCGTTTTCTCAATGAATTTGTTCGAATTTGTCAATTTATAATCAGTCTAATGACGTTTTCATATCTCATTCACTTTAGAACAGGTATAATTATTTGCCAAGTATTTTGGTTGTTGAGAAAACGTTTATTACATTATAGGCATAAATTTTGGCTTTCTAATTATTTCCCATTTTAATAATTAAATGTGCCTTAAATATCATAAAATTAAAATTGACCTAACAACTTCAAATCATTTCAAAGGAAAATTTTAAGGAGCAGATTTTATTTGTGTTTCATCATTTACTTCAATTTATTAATATTAATGTTTTTTTTCATTAGTGTGAGTGGTATTCAACCTATCAAAAAAAACTCTTTAATTGAAGATATAGCTCAATTATCTAAAACATTGATCTATTTACCATGTCATTTTGATTGAAGTTCTCATATTATTATAATATTTCTTGTTGTTCTATGTATATTCTCACCATAAATTTTAATATATCTAAAATTAGAAGGGTGGGGTAAATACGAGGTTAATGCATCTTTACCTCTTTTAAAGAATCATAAAATTTAGAAAAACGGAGGTGTGAGCGAGTTATATGACATCTGGATCGATAATCAACAGACCCAATAAAATCTCTCAAAACTAAATCGATAATTAATATAAACAAACCGAGATGATAAACTTTGGTCATTTTCGACAATTTATTTTTTAAATCTCATGTTATTACTTGTATCTTAAATTGATGTATTGAAAATGAAGGAATTAGGCAATGAAATTTTGCTTGAAATGGAAGGGAAAAAGGAAAAAAAAAATGTTATTGTGTGACAAAGCAAAGCAAGATAGGTAAGAGGAAGGATGTGAAAAGAAAAGATTCTTAAATTTATTGTGTGGCACATGCTTGCATTTAATACAAAACAGACTCTTTTGCTTTATTTGTTAAGCAATCAAAGGACAATTGGTGAGGGAGTTTTTTGTTCTTTTGCCCATTTTATTTACAAGAGGAATCAAATAAAAACTACTTCAAATCATGCGTCTTCTTAATTCTTTGTCCTTTATTCCTCCCCATGCCCTTTTTTAATTTCTTTTAATTTTTTTTCCCTTTTTTATGGTATCCATCATTTTCATTGTTCATTTTTTTGGATGCAAAACAAACTCAAAACCCAAAATGGAATTATTAAGGATTTTTAATCTCCTAATAATGGTATAATTATTTTTTTTGGTTAATTTGGTTTTTAATTGATTTTTTTGTTAATAATTGTGATAACCATTTCTAATTTCTGCGTTCTAAAACCTATATTATACAAATATTTCAAGAAGTCCCGACTTGTTTTTGTTTTGGGAAATTAAAAATAGAAACAAAATAAATAAATTATCAATAAAGAAAGACTAACAATTAGATATGTCCAAAAAATGGTTTTTTTTTTGCTTGGAGTACCAAAAAATGGGTTTGAGCAACAGCTCTAATACCTAACCCTATTATAAAAAACAAAATACGATGATGTAAAATTAAATTAATGGGAATTTTAAATTGTCATTGAAGTTCATATTTTTAACTTTTAAAACAAGTTTTATGTTACCATTTATTTTCTTCTAACCCGCGGTACAATTATATAACTACTTGAGTACTTTTATGGTCAAGTTTAGAATATCAACCACATTCGTCGAACGTCGTCTTCACATAACTTCACCAAACATCCATCACACGTACATTGTCTCGATCGAACCCCCTTCTTTCGTTCAAAAAACAAAAAGAAAATCCTAATGCCCCACCCCACGAATGTGTTCCTTGGTTTCGTGGCAACAACCTAATGAAGCAAAGATTGTAAGGTTTACTCAAAAATGAAGAAATGGGGTTTGTTTTTCTCTCTCTCTCAAATAATGAAGAAATAATTTTGGTTTCCGTTAAGAATCCCAATGAAATAAGTTGATGAAATTTCACAGCTTTTGGTAGCATCCTGATTTCTTGCCATTGTTGGCGCTGCCTCTCCCACGTGCTCTCTCTCTCCATCAACATAAACTTTCCCTTTTTGCATCCCCATGCACTCCATATTCTCTACGTATTCCCCCTTCTTCTTCTCTCTTTCTCACCTTCTCCCAACTTTTCCATTTTTTTACTTCAATCCCTCATTTATCAATTTGACGAATCAAGCAAATCGAGTTTTAAGAAATACGGTCATCAACTCTACGAGAATGGACGGCTGATAACACGTATATATGTGTGATCTGTTATGACTCATTGATGCATGGATCCTTAGATGTATGATAGTCTATGATAAGCGCCAAGGTTGCTCGGATTTACAAAGCTACAAGTAATTCTAGGATCCTTGCAAACATTCACAAAAGTTGCTAACTTACTGAGTTATTCCAACCAAGAGTAGGGGTGAGAAGGATGAATCACTCTTAGATCACACCTAGAATGTATGATAGTCACTCGTAGATTCTAAAACGACTCACTCCAGAATTAGCATGATCGAGACTAATCCAATGAATCGGTTTAACATCAAACCTAAAGCAAGATTTGGAAGAGACAACACCAAATGTGTTAAGGAACAAAAGTTCTTGATTTCAATCTGTCAAATCTTGCTCTGACACCAGGAATTATTTGGTAAGTTAGTCACTTTTGTGAATGTTTGTAAGTGTCCTAGAAGGACCTCTAATTTTGTAAACCCGAGCAACCTTGGCGCTTATCAGTCTAACAATATATATAGTTTCGTTTTTTCTTTTATATATCCGATGGTTAAAAACATGTGACAATTTGTATGTCAACAAGTAATAGTTTAGTAGTCATGTGACATGATATGATCAAAACCTTCGTGAATATAAAATTAGAAATCAAACACTAGAATCTTCAAATCGATTCATTTCAATCCTAAAATTTAGGTTGTACATTGGATTGCCTTGAGATCAAAGGTCTCGAGATAAGAACAAGTTCCTTGATCAAAAGAGTCAATCCTCCCTAAGATAGGACGATCAATCCTACTTGAATGTTCTTGACATGTAACTCAAAAACATGAATTTGCAGAAGTTCAAAAAGCTTCTAGCTAATTTGAAAGGAAAAACTCAGGCGCTAAATTCCATTCATCAAATATTTGATATGCCAAATAAACTAATGACAAGACTTTAGATAGCCTCCCAACTAAAGTTTAGATGTCACATCATCAGCTATAGGAAAAAGGACAAAAGTACCCCTAATTAATAGGTTCGTAAAAGGGTAAAATAGGAAAGCAATAAAATTACATTAAAAAAAAACTCTCAAATACGTGTATCATAATGTGATTTTCTAGCTAGGCAGTTCATATCATGACATCTCTCTACTCTTAAATAGCTATAAGTTTGAATCCACACTATTATATTTGTGACAACTATATTATATCAGTTACATACATTGCATACTTTTTTTTCCGTTGTTTTTCAATTAATTGTTATTTTCTAAAATAATGTCTTATCAAATCTCAAATCAATTTGCTTCATTCAAAAGGCTAATTTTACTAGCTAGGGTCAAGAGGCTAATTAGCACCATCTCAATCAATTTCTTCCTAAAATAAAATGTATCACATACACCAATTTTTTCTCTATCAAAATTGATGACATGACATCTTCATACGTATATAAACATAGATTCGAATTCACGACTCTTAGATCGGAAATAAATATTTTAACTAGCTGAGATATGCACATCTTGTATCTATATTAACATAAATACACATAAATACATATAATCTCAATTTATGTGTTTTTTCTTTTTCCTTCTTATTTAGAAAATTGATCCACCAATTCTTTGTATGCAGTAAATGGTTAGGTCAACTTTGTGGGGGAATTCTGTGTCATTTCTGTTCAAATTATTTTATCAAAAAGTCAAAAAGATTTAATATAATTCAACTTTTCCATCAATTTAAGTGAATATTTGATTCCAAATTACAAAGGAAGAACGATCATGATTTGATTAGAAAGTTATATTGATTTTATGCAGCACTGCAGCTACATCTCTTTTTTTGTTCTTTTTTTTCAAATGATATTTTTAGCATTACCAGATTAAACTCAACCTGCTAGATTTATTTATTTACTTACTACATGTCTTTTTATATTAAAGTTTATTTTTATCCGTTTAAAAAAATAGCAGTATTTTTTTTAGTACAATAATTTGAGGATAATGGATATGGTGATCGAACCCTCCAACCTCAAAGAAAGGAGTACATGTAAATTACCGCTTACCTTGTTCATGTTGGCAAAATAGCTGTAATTTAATATTTAGTTGGAAAACCATATTGTATTAATAGACAAAAACCGAATATAATAGACTTGTGTTAGATCTTGAAATAGATAACTAGTTAATATGCTAAACACTCAAAAAAAAAAAGAAAACAAAAATAAAAAACTAGTTACAATGATTTAAATAGACTTTCATGTTCTAGAAATAAAAATATAACATTACTATAAAGTTTAAGAGCAGCTTTATTTTTTGGATATTGTTTTATCAAAAAGACTTTACACTAAGAGATATTTTTCTATGCACCTGTAAAAAAAAAAAAAGAGATATTTTTCTTACATTAATACATATAATATGGTTGATTTACCCCACTTATAAAAGCTGTAAAACAGTATTTTTTTTAAGTTGGGTGACTAAAATAAAATAATATAAGAGTTTAGAAATAATAATATAATACAAATTTTTTTCTTTTTTGGTATACTATTGGAGTGGCCTTTGTGAGCTCATGCAGACGTAGAGGAAAGAAGAATGATTAGGTGAATAATTGTCTGTGTTTAGAATTAAAATTAATTAGAGAAAAAGTTGAAATTGGGAGATTACCAAGCCTTAATAAGAACGCACGTTTAGAATTAAAATTACGTTTAAAAAAAACATAAATTAGGTAAAATTTTAAAAACAATCAAAATAAAGCGATTAATTAATTATTACTTGATTTGACATAATTTGTAGGAACTTTTTATTATTTTATATTTGATGTGATACATTTAAAACAAAAGAAAGGGAAAAAGATAAGAAGTTGGATTGATTTATTTGATATAGTACAGTTATGATAAAAGGAGAAAGATGACACAATTAGAGAATCAATTTGCATCATAAATTGTTAGGAATTAAAATTAAAAATTAACAAATAATATTTGACAGAGAAATTCTAATCCATGATGATTGAAGACAAGATTTAGGGGAAGTTTTTATTACATATTCATGAGTCCATTTTAATCTTAGATTTTAATTTCATTTATATCTGATTCTAAATTTGAATAAATGTCTATCTTAATCCGGTTAGCGTAGCTCAATAATTAAAATACTAGTTACCTTTTCAAAAATCGAAAATTTGAATTCTCATCTATATAATTGAAATGCTATATTCTCAACCAGAGAAGAAGAAAAAACTCATTTAAAAATACCGTAACAAGATAAAGACGTTAAAACACAAAAAAATTAGGTTTATAAAAGTAATCTCATGCAACTATAAGAGTGATAAAAAAAATACTTATTTTATTAATTGATTAGCTGCATTTAAATTTGGAGTTTAGTTTTTTTTAAGTACAATAATACATATGCGCAATTACAATAATACAGATGGCATGCGGTCCGGGATAATTAGTAGATTGGCATAATTTGATGTTTATTGATAATTTTTTTTTTTTTTATGGTTAAACAAAATTAAGTGTTTGGTTTAATAAAACAGAGTTTTTTTTAATACATCAAATTAGAGTATGGGGTTCAAACCTCCAACCTTAAGGAAGTGAGTAAATACCAATTATCATTAGCTACTCATGTTCGCTTTATAAAATTAGAGTTAAATGTATAGGTAGGATATTTTTTTTATTAAAATTTCAAATTTCGTTTTTTAAACTGAAGATTTTGTTTTTAAGAATTATGACCTCGTTCGGTAAAGATTTTGTTCTAAATTTTTTATTTTTAAAAATTATGATTACTTCTCCTCACATTCTTTAGTACGTTTTTTATCACTCTTATAAATGTATTTAAAAATATGAACCAAAATTCGAAAACAAAAATAAATTTTTAAAAACTTTTTTAAAAAATAAAATTTGACTTAGATTTTTAAAATGTTTTTAAAAACTCTATAATAAAACAAATAAATGTATAAATAGAAGTAGTTATCAGACCCGACAGAATAATTCTAATTCGATATTCAAACATCTCGGCCCACCGAGGTTCTATTTTCAAATTTTAAAATCCCAATTTTTCTTCTCAATAAAATAAAAAGATGAAAATCATAAACATTGGAAGGAATCTTACTTTATAGGATGAATTAATGTGAAGAGAGAGATTATGGCACTATTTTTGGAATATCTACAAAATTATATATAAAATAACTTTGGTTGTAGAAACATATTTGCTTTTTCCTCTTCTTAAAGTCAAAGTTCCGTATGGTTTCTTTTATAATCACAAAAATAAGTGATTCTTATCGATTTTTCTTCCTTTAGACATATTTTACTCAAAACGTTGAAGAGAAGATAGTGTATCAAGCTGTTCGTAAGAGTCAACTTATCATTTTCCACATAAATTTTAGACGAAAAAAATTTTAAGAGAGTTCGTCGACTCAACTACTGTCAATGTAGGATCTATACTTAGATTTAACCAACTACCTATTTGGTCAGTTGTATTATACCAAAAGTGCAATATTACTCTATAAACATTAAATATAATATCTTTTGTATAGATAATAATATTGAAAATTAAAATATTTTCACATTATTATAGACCAGTAATTTTTTGAGTTCTAAAGTTGTATCCCTGTTTCCAAATTTGTTATAGACCATATTCTTTATTTTCAAGTCCGGATAATATTTATAAGCTTTTTTAAGGGTATTATAATTTAAATAAGACTTGAACCCAGCATTTTTAATGAAATGTTTTTTTTTTTTGACAAAATTAAGGTTATTAACGTGTTGGTGGGAGGAAAAATAATTACAAAATCATGACAGCAACAATTTTGATTAGTCTGTTTTAATTAAGAATATTACAATTTAAAATTTAAAGTTAGAAAAAAGAAACCCAAATTCTAATTTTCTAAAAGAAAGTACCGTTGGAATAAAGTTGGAATGGGCTTTATGAAAAACCTTTACAGGCCTGCATTCTGTGTTATCTCGTATACTTCTCCCTATGTGCCTTGGCCCAATTACAATTTTAACTTGAATATGGGCCTCAGCCTCGGCCCAATTACAAATCTACCTTTTTTTAAGGTTTAATTACAAAAATAAATAAATAAAAGACTTATATTTTTTCAAAAATTTCAATATTATCCTTAACCTTTCCTCTCTTTCCAAAATATTAACAGATGTTTGTTCAAATGATATTTTTGAAACGCTTACTAAAAGCCAAGAGTAGTATAAAAATTTTGAAATGATATTAACATAAAGTATCGACAAATGTGAAGGATGCTCAAGACAAATCTCATCAAATTACATCATTCATTTTCACCTACATTTCTAATTTAAGCATTAAAATTTAAAATTTTTGGGAGAACAGAAATGACTCGTATACATCAATTAAAAAATCATTAGTAAAAAGAAAAATGAACTAAACCTCTATAATACCAAATCATAGCTAGGTTACATCGTGTTAGCCACATAATCGTATAACTAAGAACGACGAGAAGTCGAGAGACGATTGTTATCGGGAAGTTCGGGGACTCGGTAGGACGATGGAGGCAAGCCTAGGGGACATGTGGATTCTAGGGCTAGGCCTTGGGGATGGAATTGGCATATTGGAGTTGAAAGGTTGTTGCGTGGAGATTCTTGGCGACAGATTCAGCTTCTCCAATGCCTGAAATTGGAGCTTCGTCGGATATTCTCTTACGCACCCAATGCGAGGCCCGGCGCCGGTCGTCCACTTGCTTCTTCTCATTCCGCCAGCTTCCACGGTGGCTCCTCCGCCGTGTTCGGTTTCCGCTGCGGCCGCGGAGTCGCGGGTGTTTTCCTTCTCCTCTTCTGTGCTCCAAGATGATGTGGTTTCGTCCATTTTCTTTCCGTTGTTGTTGGGAGGTACATCATCGTCTGTTGCACATCTCTGCGTGGTCCAAAAAATAAATTAGTTTTTTGAAACAAAAAGAAAAATAGTTTTTACTAATATTTTTAAAAAAATAAAAGTTAGACTATAAGTTTCCCTGAGAATACTTAAACTGGTCAACACTTATCTTCATGCTTATCACTAATAAAATTTTGATAGTTTTTTAGTTTTCTGAAAAACATTAAAATATCTCTTTTTTCTGTATTTGTATCTTAATTACTTGTCAAATTTCTATTTTTTAATACAACATATTAGGGGGGAATCGAACTCACAACCTTTATTTGAGGTATATGTCAATTATTTGTCAAATTTGTATTGGTGGACAATAAGTAGGCACTTAAATTTTTTTTAATAAATTCATAAACTTTCTAATTAATGTTTTGTCTAATAAATTTTTTGAAACTTTAAAAAGTGTCAATCTCATCAAAATTAAAAGTTTAGTTTAATTACAAAGTTATTAAAGACTTGTTAAACATTTTTGAAATATTTAAGAATATTTTAGATGCAACTTTAAAAGTCTGGACAAACATTATGATTTAACGAAAAAAAATAATAAATATAAGTAATACAATTTTACATTGTAAAGAAACAAGTAATTTATACCTTAACGTTTGTTAGGTCAACATTGTTGTCCTTCAAGAATGCAATGAACTCCATGAAATTCTCTTCGGTTGGACGGTAATGCCCACTATACGGCCATATTGCCTGAAATAAAGTTCCATTTTCAAAACCCATTAATAAATTTTTTTCTTAGTTTGAGAAAAAAAAAAGTGGTGATTTATATTTTAATTTTCTACCACATTAATAAAAATATAAAATATTTAGGTCCTGATCGGTGAGCACCTATCTCTACTCTATCCTAATCCCAATTAAAAAATTGACAGCTCCTTATTATGTTTAAAAAAATTATATATTTTTGCATTTCTCTCTGAATTGTCAAACATTAAGGGTGGTTTCATCAATCGAGTCCTAAGTATTTTTCATCATATTTTGAAGATTATATATGATACCTTTAGAATACCGTCATAGGCGACCAACCGGCCAGACGCTGTCGTGACACCGCCGGCGAGAAAGCTAGAGTGTTGAAAATGTCCTTTTATCTTTTTCCCGACATACAAATTCTTGGAAGCACTAAGGACGAAGATCCATTTGGAGTCATTATTGAGAGTGTGAACAAAAATGCCAATTTGTTTGTACACCAGCTTCCCTTCCTTCACGATCACTTCGTAAGATTCTCTTTCATTCTGCTCCACCAAAGCAATAAAGTTTTCATATAAACTTAACTCTTTGAGATCTAAAAGATTGACAAGTTTATAAGATATATAAGGTGCTTCTTTCCTTACCAATTAATTTTGAAATTGATAATTTTGAGATAAAAATTCATAAATATTAATAACTAATCATTAAAATTAAACAAAAAAAAAAACTTCACATCGACCAAGAGAATCAAAGTTGTTGATACGTACAGGCCCGAGATATTGAATGCATTGTCGTTGTAGAACAGCTCTAGAGCACTTTTCGAGATTAATCTCTTTTCCATCTCCGATATCCAACCTTTATTTGTCAAAAAGATACAGATGAAAACAATTAGTAAAGTATATTTATAAGTATAATGTCTTACAAGTTAATTTGCTAATATAATTAGATATTCAAATCCTAACTTTATTGGTAAAAGATACACATTTCCACTAGTCGAGTCATGTTCAAGTTTTGGATAGATATAATAATATAATCAAAGGGTGCAAGAAATTGATTAATAATTTCCTATGTCAAACTTTAATCACTCTAATATTAAAATTGAATATTTTTTCAAAAGAATAAACATTTGACTTTGATATTAAAAATAAAATAAAATAACTCACGTCCAATAAGAGTTAATTATTTTATTATTTTACTTACCAATAAAAAAAGGGCTGTGAGCTTTGACTTTGAAACCAAACATTGTAGTAAATGTGGAGATTGTGGCCGTAGCGATGACGTGGATCGATCTGTTTCAGTGCAGCAGACAACTTTTATTTAAATTTTAAAAAATAAAAATATATATATATATTAAGTATATATTATTATTTTTTGATGATAACGTTCAACTTTTCCCATTTAATTAAATTATTTCTAAATTAAAGATATTTAAATATAATTGAAGAAATAAACTTTCCAATTATGGAAGTCTAAGGCCTTACAGCTTCAAGCCAGTGTCTCAAAGCCAATTTCTGAGCTTTCTCATTCTTCGATAAGCCCTTCCCCACCTGCAACCAAACAAATACGTATTTTTCATTTCATTTAGTTGTTAATTTTTTAATTATAATAAATAAGAGTTATCTACTTACCAGTAAACACTAAATTTTAACTATATTTTAATTCCTTTTAGTTCTTTAAGTTAGCTTTTAAGCATGGGTGTAGGAAAAAAAAAACAAATTCTAACATCAACTTTTTTTTATCATTGAAAACAAAACAGATTTCAAATTCTGGTCAATTCAGGGTGTAAAAACTTGACAAATCTTCAATCCCTCTCTTTGGATTCAAATCCTTAGAATTCTATACTTGTTAAAAGATTTTTAAAAAATTGAATCAATTACAAAGATGGGATCGATAATATTATATAACGTAATTCTCAAAGGATAAGTCAAATAAATTCGTAAAATCAAAGCCCATTTAGATTGTTCACCTAAAAAAATAGAAAAACCAAAACCAATCTCGAGTTTGAGAAAACTTTCTGAAGAACAAAGTTGGTCCAAAATTTGACAGAAGAAAAAATAAATTATAAATAATTTAACTATCGATATCACAAGGAAAAAGAAGAAAAAAAAAAAAGTACCTTTGCGGCTCTTACTCCGGCCCTTGACCACTTCGACACGGCGGTTTCCGATTTGTCGGAGTCGAAAAACGACACAGAGCTCCGCCGTAGCGCTGCGAAGTCCAACGCCTTCCACCTGAAAAAAATATATATATACAAAAATCAGAAAACTCGATTCGTCATTATTTGTCGAAAAAGATAAAAAAAAAAAATTCTGGGTTTTGTTTAATTACCATAATTCTTCAACGACAACGGCACAATCGGCGAGGTTCCGTCTTGTTCGGTAACTTTTGTAAACTTTCTGCAACTTGACGGCGGCGGCGTCGAACTGATCTCCGGCCGGAGACACCGCCGCAGTGGAGTTTCTCGACCTGGGCAGTGGGATTCCGGCGAAATTCCCAAAGGGAAAATCATTCCTACTCGGCTGCAGCTTCAAATTCCCGGCATTCTTCTCCGTCCTAAATCCCCGGATGCCCTTCTTCGTCTCAGGTGGCAACACCGCCGCCTCCGCCTCCGCCTTCTCTATCACAGCACACATTTTCTGCACAAACGACCAAATATTTACATCAATTAATATCTCAAAACCTCAAATTCTTAATCTTTCTTCATAAAATGTGTCAATCCACCAAGTCATATTCATCGTCTTAAGCCTAAAAATGTTAATTTGCTCAAAGGGTAGGTTTCTAACCACACAGGATGAATGCTGGAAAGAGCTGGTTGATCTCTAATAATATTATCTCTCAATCTTTTCAATATGAAGTTCTTAACAAATACAAGTCTCCCACCCAAACTCATCTCGGATCGTATCCGAGATCAAATGAAAGAAAGTAGAAGGGAAAGAAATGAGAACCCACCTGAAGAAAAAATGAGTGGAAGAGAGAGAGAGAGAGAGAAAATCCTAATTCTTTTGTTGTGTTGGGATTTAGGATGACGAAGTTGTTAATGTTATTGCTAATTGCTGTGTATATATATAGGGAAGAGAGAGAGAGAGAGGGAAAAAGGAAGTGAAGAAATGGAATGAACCTCGGCCCCGTCGAAGACGCAGAACAAAAACCAAAGAATGGACCTGTCAATGTGAGTGGTTTGAATGGAAATTCTTAATTGAATGAAATTTAAATTTTGCTGCAAGAACACGAACACGAACACGAACACGAGGGGGTTTGATTTTGACGGGTTCAACACAACTTGTGAAACTCATATTTTCCCATAGTTTCGATTTTTTTCTTTTCCATTTTAGTTCTTACCTCGAGAGCAACGTTATTCTCACCGTCTTAAATATTTTACAATTAACAGTGAGACTTGTCAAATTTTGAATAGAGTGAGAAATATAAAAATATAAATTTAAAATAATAATAATAAGTTGTTAAATTTTCAGTGATGACAAGAATACTTTTATTTTCAAAATGAAAAATACTTAGATCAGGTAAGGAGTAACATTGTCTCTACCACCCTTAAATATTTGACAACTAAGTGATAAATACAAAAATATGAATTTTTTTTACTCTATGAGGTGTCGAATTTTCAATGGTTGTCTTCACCAATGAGACAAGTATTTTCCTTTCAAACTACAAATTTCATTTTTACACACAATAGAAACTATTTACTACAAACTTGTGACTATATTTCAAGATATTTAGAAAGTTACGTGTTATGTTAGAATTAGGATCTAGATAAACGAGATAAAATTGAAAATGTGGATGGACTATAACAGTTACTTTCTAAAAGTATAGAGTCTAAATAGACATTTTGAAAGTACAGTTACTAAAATGAACAAAAATTAAAAATATGATGATCAAAACAGACGTTTGAAAATGAATTAAAGTCGAAATTATAAAAACAAAATAATATTTAATTTTCATTTTAATGGAAAAAATGGAAATTAATAGGTAAGAGATAGTGGGAAATGGGAATCTACTTCACGAGGTGCCTACTTATTGAAACAAAGGTTGTTTTATTTTGTTACAATATGAATTTATATGTTTCGGATTTAGTTCATTTGATACGCGTGTTGGGAAAATAAATTGTTTCCTTTGAAATATATTCAGTTTCCATTAAACTGGACTGCAAATTTCAATAAGAGTAATAATTTTAAGCATCTACCGAATTAAAAATAAAAAACTAACAATTTCTCGAAATTCATTAATTTCAACGAAATTCAGACTCGAGTAGGTAAATCAATCTACAAAATTGGTTATTGAAAATAAAAGAGAAATTTCATTGTATGGCATACTTTTTATATGTGTTCTAAAAATTGTCACATTTTTCTTTTTTATTTTTCTTTTCAAATGTGATATAAGGGTTTTTTTTTTAAATGTGTTATGTATTACATTCAAAGTTTTAATTATATTTGAATGGTAATGTCGTTGGTAAAATTTATCTCTCTGTTATATTTGAAAATAAATAATTAATTTATGACATTAATTTAAATGGTCTCTCAAATAAATGGTGGTAAAAAAAATACCTAAATTTAAGGTAAAAATTTCAAAGGCAAATTTTAAAATGTCCCCAAATTAGTTTCTTTGAAACAAAATTGAAATAGATTATGTAAAAACCGATGAAACAAAGTTGGTTGAGCCAATTTCCATACCACATGTTTCAACTCTTGTAATTGGATCAATTTTTCAAAATGTAATTTTTTTTAAATATATTTTGAGAAATGCCATAACATTTTAAAAAATATAACATAATTCTTTAATGTATTTTATATTTCTATTTAAGTTCAAGTTCTGTTTTACTATTTTGGTCAAATTTTAAACATCTTAAAATCTATATTTATTTAACGTTATTGAGATAAGTGCCTCTTTTAAAAGTTATTTTACTTTTTATTAAAAAAAATAGAACTTTTTATAAAACTTTATTGAAATTTTAATAACTTTTTAAGAAGTTTGATAGTTCACAACTAAAATGTAAAATAAAATCAGAGTTTGACATCTTTTCAAACAAATCGTCAGTTCTTCGCGATCTTAAAATGTTATTCTTACTTGAATTATAATTTATATCATTAATTTTTAATTGATATTGTTTTCCTTTTTATATATTTATTGTTACAAGAAATTGAATATTTTAAAAAGTGAGATTGTTTGAACAGCATTGTTTTGGTTCCGGTCAATGTCAATGTCCTTGTCACCAGTGCGCCCCCTGACTGTGACCGTACACCAACAAATATTTATGACGTCATTTCATCGTCATTTCTCCTTTATTTTGGATTTACTAATAAAACTTAATTATTTCACTTAACTTATCATCGTAAATTCGCAACTAAAACATATAAATACACGAAGAAATAGGGAGGAATTAAAATAAATAACTGTGATATCCCTTCTTCGTGGTGGTTTGGAAATCCTTGGTCCTGAATGGGTTTGGATTCACGACATCCGTGTTTTTGCTCTCGATATGAACCTTTGTGGCTTTGTGCATGCTCATTGGGATAGCAATCGATCGGCGGACATCTTAGCTAAACACGACCTCCATGATGCAGTTTCCTCTTCGTGGACTTGTAATTTTCTATTTTGGCTTTTGCGTATCACTAAAATGGAAAATATATTTCCCCTCCAGTAGCTCCGTGGCAGTTGTTGATCAATAAAAGCACTATTTCTTCAAAAATAAATAAATAAATAAATAACTGTCAATTTTTTAATTGTAGTTTCTACCTACAAATTTAGGTAAAGTATAGGTTAAATTACTAGTTTACTTTCTAAACTTCAAAAAATATCTAACAAGTATCTGAATTTTCATTTTTGTGTCTATTTGATTCATGTACTTCACAAAATATTCCAAAATGTTATATCTTTTAATTTATTAGGTCTCGTAACTTTCAATTTATAGAATATTGACCTGTTCGATATTTTTTAAAATTCACAAATATATTAGACCAAAACTCGAAAATATAGAGTCGTCCTATTAGACACCAAATTCAATTTTATGTCTAATGGATCTATTAATTAAAAAAAATCAAATACGCTGGAATCTATTACATACAAAATTTATTTAGACCTAAAATTGTATATATATACCTATTAGACTCTTTTTAAAATCTAAAAACTTATTAGATAGAGTTTTTCTAAAAAAACAGAACAAAAGAAATTGACTAAAATTGTAATTTAGCCTAAATTGTAATTACAACTTATAAATCTTTCAAATATATTTTTTTTTGGAACAAATATGTTAAAATTGCGAAATTTGAGAAATTTTTAAATATATAAACTATTTCTCAATATTAATGAATACATTGCTATTGAGAAGATTTTTTTTTAATCACTAAACATGGTAAATGTAAATTTAGTTTGTAAACTACGTATGAATGAGTTTTTTTTTAGGAACTACTTATGAATGATCCAATTTGATAAAGTTAGAAAATATTATGCTCAGTTCAATTTTTATCAGATTGATTCATTTTTGTTGATTTTTTTTCCTTTTTTTTTTGGTTGTAGTTATAGAGTTTTTGGACAACCCATTCGATTTTAGTTGAAGTTTTAATTTTTACCTAATTGACAAGTTCAATTTATCGACTTTTGACAGAGATAAAATTGAACCCATTTTCCACTTCTACCTTCACCAAAAAGCGGAAAATCCCATATATCCGTTTACTAAATTGACAATATTGCGTGTACTCAAATTTGACTAAGTAAAATATCCGTAGCTTACCTTTCTATATTATGATGATCGTATCTTAAAATTTAAATTAAAACGAGTATAGTTCAGTGGTAATTAGCATATATTTTCAACTATAGAAATATTTGTGGTTTAATTTACATATTGTGTGTCTACATAAAGTTAGCATCCATGGTAATAATAGACTTTTATGTGAAAGTAAAGGAGTAAAATTTTCCATTGGTTCAAAGATTTTTCTTAATATTTACTATTTTATTTGTTTTCATTTTAGATATTACGTTGTAAATATAAGTCAGGGATTTTTAGATATTAGGTGTTAAATATAAGTTAGAATTCAAATCTAACTGCTCATAATAGAAATATAGATATTAATTCCATCGACTTGAAAGTGATGTTCAGGTTAACTATTACCTTATTTTGCTATCATAATTTTCTAATGGGATCGTTGAATAATGTTCACGTTTCTTATTTTTTTTACACTTTCTAGTTTTCCGTTTTTCATTTTCTCTAGCTCTTTTTCAATTAGGGAAAATAAATTTGTGTTTGAAAATTATTTTTTTCTTTTTTTTCTTCCCTGTTCTCTACAATTTTTAAATGAAAACTAAAATTTCAAATTCAAAATTCAAATTTTGTATGTTGTATTTATGGTGCATTAAAGAGATGACAAAATAATATTTTTATTTATATTTTAGAAAAAATTGTAACATCCACCAAATACTTACAATTTTCAAAAATCGAGAATGACAAAAAAAAAAAACAAGAATATTATTAAAAACAGACCCTAAAAATCATTTGGATAAAAAAAAACATAGAGAAACACATAAATTTATTAGTAAGAGATCATATATAGATTGAAATCTTGATTGTTGTTCAAATTATAATATTTTAAACAAAAACCATCCTAAAATTATCTTGCATATTAAAACACAACTATATATCTTTCGTAAGTTTTAAATTTTGTTTAACAGAACACATCTGATCTGTCACGTACTTAAATACGGACATCTTATATGATGATGTATTTAAATAACATATGTTTAAGTCTTAAATATTTGTGATTAATTTTATAAATAAATAAAAAAAAAAGAAAGAAAAGAGAGAATTTGACTGTTCATAGAGGCGAAAAAAGTGGGCCAAAGAATTTGACCAATGAGAGCGTCAGAGAATTTCCAAGCTGAAACGACTTTGGCATCATTTTTCTTTACACGTCAAACTTGAAACAACACAACCCCAAGTCTTTGTTTTTGGTCTTCCTTCCATCGTACTTCCATTATTCCACTTCTCATTTTAATATTAATACCACCATTAAACCTTCTTAAACGCGTTCTATTAATTCTAATCTCCATTTCTACTTCTTCTTTTTTTCCCCTCTTTCTCTCACTTTTGATTATTGATCAACCTAAAAACAATAATCAACTCGATACTTGAAACTTTTAAAACGTTTATTGTTAATAATGTCTGAATTTGGCTTAGAAGAATGACTAAATTAGTAACATTCTTTTGAATAAAAGGATTTGGTTGAACTTAATTGCAAGATAAAGAGATTACACACTGATGTCGTGTTACCCACAAATATTCTAATGCTTGAGTTTGAATTGGATTTGTGTTAGGCATAGCGAGAATTTGGATTTCATTGTATATTTCGATTATCAGACTTTCTTTTCTACTTATACAGAGTTCACAGAAAGCGGTCCAAGGGACTCAAACCTATAAGCTCACGGCTCGGCCCGTGGGGGTCAACCCCATAGGCCGCTCGACATATGGGCTCAGCCTCTTGATTTATGTCCACGAACGAACTTGATTATTCATGGTGCATGACTTGGGTGTTAGACCTGCAAGGTTCATGCTCGCAGACACAGCATTTTGGATCATTTCTAAACCCAAAGGCCTTGTATGAAGTAAGGTTGATAGGCTTCTACGCAATTTGTTCATAGATTTGAGCTTTACTTTATTCACCTCGTGATAACATTTATTTTAGTTACTATACTTTTAAAAATAAACATATTCATTCTTGCTATATTAACACGTTAGTACACATATTCGATGTTTATGTTATCAATTTGTTAAAAAGAAATAAGATAATAACCAAAATAGTTAGTTTTTAAAAGTTATGTGAACAAAATAAATATTTTAAAAGTTTGGAGACCAAAATAAAATAAACCTATTTAGGATTTAAGTTTACTTTTATAATTTTATAATAATCTAAGTGTGTTATCAATGATACCAGAGATGCCACAGTGTTTTATATATATATATATATATAGAAGTGGAGAATATGTTAAAGTATCTATAGCCGTAAGATATTAAATTAACTCGTAAGCGATTAATCCATCGACTTAAACTTTTGGAATTAGATCATTAATACTTAAAAAAGGGATATTAGAAATTTTATCCTTGACATTCTTTTATTTTGAAAGTAATCCCACCCGTAATCTATATTAGAGAGTAAATTATGATTTACAGAGATTTAAAAGAAAAAATGTGGAAAATATTTGTTTTTAGTAGCAAAAAATGAAAAATCATTTTCAGTATTTGTCGAGCAGGGGAACACACTTCCTACGTTGAAACCCGTTTGCTTTGAATTTGAATATGAAACAGAGGGAGGGCCAAATCGACAGCTTCCAACTTTTAGTCAATAATAATTACTTACTTAATTTAAATTAGTGGCATATCATTTCAATCATACTAAAATTAATTGATATTAAATTTATATTAATTAACTTTGAATTTCTCAATCCACTTTGGCTAAACATGTACATAACATTTTCTTTAATGTTGTATAAAATATTTTAAAATTTGGAATTTTACTTTACACGTATCAAAAAATTTCTATAAAAATAGTAACGTGATACAAGATTATTTTCCAATATCAAGTATCTATTTCACCCTATCCTATTTTTCATATATATGTCTTTTTCCATCAATTGTAAACTTTTTTTTTTTTTAAGAAATGTCATCAATTACAAACTTTTTTTCTTTTTGATAACCGGGGATCGGAGTTTTACTTCGCTATATCCAAGGGCATCCGTACCTGTCCTAAAGCTCGGATCCGACATTAAGGATTTTTGGTATTAAGTTTACTAGAAGGTTCGAATCTAAGACCACTAAATCAATATGACCTAGAGTCCCCAAACTCTTGCCAATTTGACTATCTTTGAAGGCGTTATCAATTACAAATTTAATCATTATATATCAAAAAGTTCTACTAATGAATTTTAATTTTGCATTATGCCTAGAAAGTATAATACAAAATTAAAATTCATTATTAAAACTTTTTCAAATAGGGATCAAATATGTAATTTTTAAAAAGTACAGAGATCAAAATAAACGTTTTAAAAGTACAATAACTAAAATAAACAAAGTTAAAAATACATAAGTAAAAATAGACATTTTGAAAATATGTAAATCAAAATGAACCAAGGTCAGAAGTGGTATTTTATCTTCTATTTTGAAATGTTATTGATAAAGGAAAATGATAGAAATTATCAAAAAAAGATGACAAAACTAAAAATGTTGTCTGAAATGTTTTTGAAAAAAATGTTGTTTGAAACATACACACGTGGGAATTCGTGGGCCGTGATTGAGATGGCGGCGTGTTTTTTTGTTTTTATTTTTCCCGGCCATTCCCATGAAATTTTCCCACGAGGTGCGTTTTCTTGCCCGTTCTTCCCTAGATTTTCTCACTAAACAAACAGAGCCTTGAATCGTTTTCAATTCAAAGTCCTGTCGTTACTCGTTTTTTGATCTCATGTTCTGCTTTGAAGCATTGAAAACTGAACAATTATAAATTTCAAAATTCAACTAAAATAAAATAGTCCACTATAATTACGGAAAATAATGTTCAAAAGATTATTCAAATTTTGTTGGGAAAAGGATACATCGGGAGCGAATAGAGTAACACCGCAGCAAGAAGAAATAATGAAGAAAAATAAGGCAAAAAATAGGACACTTTGATTTTACGTAGAAAATTCCTATTTAGGTATAATAATTAGTTAACAACTCAATTTGTAATATAGTGGGCCTTGGATAAGATGGTGATCGTGTGGTCACAATCTTGCTATAATTTACACTCTGGTAGCTTCTGGTTACTTCAACTCTCCAAAGAAAAGTTTATTGAGCAAGTTTGGCAAACAACTTAACTTAGTGACTTTTAGAGATTTCTTGATCAAGCTTGGCATAACACTTGATCCAGTGACTTCCAGAGACTTATTGATCAAGCTTGGGAAATATTATTTAACAAATTCAACCACGAAACTATAAATCTGCAACTCAAATGAACGAGGTTATTAGTTTTGCAATTTTACCATTTATCTAAATAATTTGACCATACAACTAAATATAAGGATAAAATGTGAACTTTATGCAAAAACTAATTGTACATATATTTTCAAAATAAAGATTATCGCGAAAGTAAAATGCAAAAATGAATGATGTATTTTATTTATTTTTTTAAATAGAAAGTTGTTAAATTTTTTTGGGATTAATTCGAAGACGAGGTCCCTAAATTTTTACAAAATACTCTTATCTTTTCAAAAGTTCCACTACTACCTTTCATGAGTTTCAAAAATATTATTTGAACAAAATCCATCCATATTTTAAATTAAAAGCTGATGCAACAGAATATGAAACGAGGTAGTAATTAAGGGACCTATGTTCTTCTTCTTAGACTTAATTCTATTCTAAAAATCTTATTTCTCCGTTATTAATAGAAAATTATCAATTTTGCATTAATTCTCTTCTAAAAAGTCCCTATCGTCCTTCCCTGTTTCTTCTATTTTCAGATTTAATTTGACGAGTTTTTATTCGAAATATTAATATATTTATTTAAAATGTATTTTTAATGTATTAAAAAAAACGATATGGATATTTTTTAAATGCTTACCCGCCAGCATTTTTCGAAGGAGCTTCTCTCTGAGATTCCGCGATTCCCTGTTTTGTCTACGAAGATCGCTTACAATGGCCGAAATTCTAAAGCTGGCTCTTCGCCTTTCCTTTTCTGGAGCCGCTGAGGGAAATCGCCAAGATTTCTTTTGGGTTGGTCAAGAAGAAGAAGAAGAAGAAGAACAGTGAAAGAAAATGTAGCAGATCGAATAATCAAATCACTCAAATCACGCAGATATCCATAAGAAATCAGCCAGACGATATTGCAGAGGACAGCTACTTACTTGAAAATGTATATTAGATGCATTTGATGCTTAAAGTACGTTCTCTGCTTATCCCTTTTTATCGAATTATTTTTTACTCGTCATTTTTTGTTTTACAATATTCGTTCTCTCATTCGAGCCGCTTTAACAGTGATTCAGTGCCCCGCCCGGCCCTCTCTTCTTTGTCCTAGCTAGACCGGGAGACCGCTAATTAGTGCCTGCCAACTGTTTGATTATTTGCTTATGTGACAGTTCGAGCCTTCTTCCCAGGTTTTAGTTTTGACATCGCTGACCATACTTGTCTAAAATTTGAGAAATAAACGATTTAACTTTCATTTTGAGTGTTACAAATTAATGTCATGAATCACATGATGATGTGAAGGGAGAATGTGGGGGTGACTGAGGAAACAGAGAAAATTTGAATGGTCTGGATCAAATCTAACTTCATTTATTGCTTACAATTGGGATTTTGGAGAGAGACCACTAATTAGTGCCTGCTATCTGTTTGATTATTTGCTTATGTGACAGTTTGAGCCTAATGCTTTCTTCCCAGGTTTTAACTTTGACATCACTGATCAATGGTCAAAATTCTATAAATAGAGTCAAATAAATTATTAAACTTCAATTTTGGGTGTTGTAATGTCTTGAATTTTGTCTAAGTAGAAAGAAAGAGCATATAGTGTATGATTGATTCATAATAGGAAGGGAGAATGTAGTGGTGACTGAGGAAACAGAGAAATTAGAGTCTGATAATTTGTGGTGTGGATGAAATCTAACTTCATTTATTGGGGACTGTAAAGCAAAAGCCATTGGGGCCCTCCCCAGATTGCCATCTTGGCTATGAGCTAAATGGATGGCTGGGATTGGATTTGGCACAGCATCCTATTATGTTCTCAACCTACTAATCTGTAAAAGGTTGACCCCATTGGAAGTGCCTTAATTTATTAACTAACTCAATAAAAATTTTCTGCCGTGCTGAATGTGCTCAGACATTGATGCCTTTTCCCTTCTTCTGCATAAATAGCCCCTCTGTCAATGGATCTTTTCTTCTTTAAATAGGAATGAAACTATCAGAGTGAAATAAAGGCGCTGCAGTCTAGGTAGCTATATCTTTTTCTCTGGTGAAAATTTACATTGCTTCTGCAGGTATGCCAGAGGCTAGAAAGAAAAAGGGGTGGCTGGGCCTGCCCTTGTAGAGATCACTGCATTGGTACATTTACTAGACTGATTTGGCAGTGAGTGAGAGAGAGCCTGGCTTGTATTGGAAGGCGACAAAAACCACAAAAGAAGAAGAAAAGGGGCATTTCAACAGGTCGTTTCTTGCACTCTTTCAATTGCCAAGTTCTCTTCTCCATGGTGAGTTGTCGTACGAGGGGAGAAGGAAGCAAATAAATAGAGCAGTAGAAAGTTTTTTCCTGACTTTGCTCCATAACTCTTTGGTAAGAAAACTGGGATCGGTTGCTTGCAATTGCAAACGCAAAATCTCTCTGCCAGTAAGAAACCAAACGAAACAAAACAAAAAATTATAGGGAGGCTCTGACTTTGGCCATGGGGAAATGTGAAGCTGCTTGATAGGCTTATTTCCTTTTCCTTCCACCCTCCACCTTCGTCTACTCTTATAAACCAAATCTTTTCCTTTTGATTCCATTCACCATCTCTTGCCCATCATAATCATCATTATCATTTCTTGGCTTTTGAAGACATGAAAGGAACATTCTGTTGTTTTATATTGACTCTGCAAATAGCTTGTTCTTGTTGGGTTTCTGCTGCAACCAGACCTTTTGCTCCAAATCATGCTCTTCCTCTCCTTCCCCACAAACAAGGTCCGTTTGTTACCAAATTACTGTGAGCTTTTTTTTGCTTTCTCATTCCAATTATTACACCTAAATGGCCATATTCTTGTTGTTGCCAGGTCTTATCTCAGGCTCTTTCGATTCAAAAGAGGTCAGCCCCTCTCTCTCTCTATCTTTCTCTGTTTATGTGCTCTGTGTTGTGAAATGATTCATTTTCTTCTCTCTCTCTCTCTAAAGGGGTTTGAAGCTGTGAATAGAGGAATGAGGGAAATAGGGTCAAGTCCGCCGAGCTGTCAGCACAAGTGCTATGGATGCAGTCCATGTGAAGCAATTCAGGTGCCTACCACCAGCAGGCACAGCCATTTGGGGGTCCAATACACTAACTATGAGCCCGAGGGTTGGAAATGCAAGTGTGGCCCTTCGTTTTACAGCCCTTGATTCCAAAACACACAGGAAAAAGAAAAAGAAAAAAAGGGCTGTTGCTGGCTTGCTGCAGCCCATCCCACTGTATAAAAGTTCTCAATGTTGAATTGGAAAAGTAGACGAGTTTCTATAAAATGGGGTATTTAATTTCTTTTTTCTTGATCGGTTTTAGGGATTTTGGTAAATAATATTTGGTTAAATTGTGAATTTAGTCCGAGTAGTCTGAGCTTAATCTCAATTTAGTATTTGTGATTTTAATAGTTTCAATTTAATCTCTATAGTTTGGTTTTTTTTCAGCTTAACACGTGGGATTGGATATTTAAATATTCGATTTCGAGTTTAGTCTTAAATTGTTCTTCATTTCCTTGATTTTAAAAGTTCATTTTTTTTTACTGAATAAGTTCAATTTTTTTTTTTGCTCTTTATAGTTTGGTTTAAAATTCACTCTTAAAATCTATTTATTGTCTCTTAATTTTTACTCAATTCTAAACTTTGATTAGCCCCAATGGAAGGGATTTTCATGTAACTATATTCAAATAATTCTTCATTGTTTAGAAAATAAAAATCTGTCTTGGAAACATGTATTTTTTAAATATGTTCTCGCAAAAAAGTTAGTTAAATCAATTGAATTTTGTGAATTGAGTGTTATTTTACACATTATTGCTTTTTCTTTTTTAATCAATGACGGCTGTCACTTCAAAAGTGATATCAATGAAAAAACTAAAATTTTTGTCAATAATTCCATTCTCACTTTTTTTTTAATTAATTATTTGATCAAAGTAATAAGAAGACAATAAATAAATAATAATAAATAAAAAGGAATTGAATATTGAGCCTTTCAATTTATTCTTGAATAATATCATTGTTGTAACCACATCTTGGCTTGACTAATATTATTGCTTGCATAGACTTTTCCTCCTACTTCAATTATTCAGTAATTCAATAAAAAAAAAAATTCAGTGCCTATTTTTATCAATTATTTTATTCTTGTTTTTTTAAATAAAAAAGATGGTTATTAATAGAAGTTTATCCATATACATATTTTTAGAAATATCCATTTTTTCATAATCTTAAGACCTTAAATTTTTTAAGTGATTCGTTTTCATTTTGGTGCCAATTTTCTTTTTTTGGTCCTCTTCTACACAAGTAACAATTTTTTTTTAATATTATTTTATCACCTAAAATCTACTGATATAATATTAGTCCTATATTAGTCTTAGTCCCAACAAATTTTTGTGGCCCCTTTAATACATGTCTACGTCAGCCATAGAAATTGCGGTCATGCTTGATAATCATTTCGATCTAAGCTTTCTACTTTTTCTTTTTTTTTTTTAATTTATGTTAATTTGCTTACTATGTGATATGCTTTTAAGAAATACATTTGAATTTTTAGCTAAATTTCAAAAATAAAGGCAATTTTTTCGAAGATTTTTTTTTCTATTCAAATTTAATTTACATTTTGAAAAAAAATAAAAATAGATAGCAAAGCAAACAAATATAAGTGAAAGCAGTATTTACAAGCTTAATTTTAATAAACAACATTATTATCTAACAAGGCCTACATTATCTATTTTTAAAAATCAAATCAAGATAAAAACCATAATAGTTATTTTAAAATTTTCAAAGACTAAAATAAATATTCTCAAAGTTTAGGAACAAAAATAACAAAAATAGAAATTCTTAAATTAATTTTTGTTAATTTATATATAGAATTTTTTTTTTTCTTTTTGTATGTCCCAATTCCATCCCATTGTGTCCAGCTCTCAAGGGCAATAAAGTGGGCTATTTCCCAAGTTTGTTGAGCTTATTAGATGGGATTGGCAGGCAAATTGTCTCTTCCCAAACTTTGTATTCAATGGGCTCACAAAAATGTTTGTGGTTATGTGTTCTTATGGAATTTGGATTTATTGTTACATTGTCTTGTCCATACAACTATATCCACCTAAGAATGTTACATAACATTATTTTACAAGATCTAAATATGTCTCAATCTATAAATCATTCATATTCGAAAATGATTGAAGTTAGTTGAATAGGAGGATCACTGTGATTATAGTCTCTTGGCAATACAGTGTAGCGGCTATTTACTAATGACTTGTGATGATCTCAAGTTGGATGAGCCAATAACTTGAACATCTTCGATTCCTAGACACCATTATTAAACAGGTTCAGCTTCAACATATTTCCCACCTCCTTTAATTATTGTATACAAAAAAGTCTCCTTCATATAGAGGCGTGAAATGACATCTTTAATTTTCCGAAATCAAGTCAGTTTTGCGATACACAATTGGTATTATTGTCAAGAAGTTGAATGGTTTGGAGTTCCATATCAATATGAATAACTAACCGTCAGTAATAGTTTATTGGTACTTATTTTATTGGTACTTTTTTGAGATTTCTTAAATTTGAAAACTAGATATTTTCATTCTAATGTCATAATTGGGCTAGAATCGACTACTATCATGGTCCCTATATTTTTAAGAAAATATTGGTTTGGTTTCTGTTTAGGAAAGCCTAACACAAATTTTATATCATTAAAAAAAAAGCCTTTGGATATAGAGTTTAAAATGTCTCAAGAATCTTTTTCAGTATTATATTATGTTAAATTGTGCTGATATATATAAGAGTCAAACTAGTCACTTTAATTAAAGAGAATAAACACGCAAAGTTTTGAAATTATATTCATTAAAATAGACAAAAGTCGAAAGTACAAAAATTAAAATAAATATTCTAAAAATGTAGGGGTTGGAATTGTTAAAAAATAAAATTACAAAAATATAATTTAAGAAAACAAATGTAAAATGGTATAAACTTTTTCTTTTAAGTACAATAAGTGGGGTAAGGGATCGAACCCACCGTTAGAATTAATAAAATAATTATTATAACATCATTAACCATTAACATCACATTCTACCCTACATTTCCTTTTAGTACCAACGTCCGATTTTTTAATCGAGATTTATGAAAAAAAGGTTGTTTTAATTATGTCACTGAAAATTATAAAGATTGCTATTTATTATCCAATTATGTAAATTAATAATAATAATAATAATAATAATAATAATAAAAAAATAAAAAAAGACACGTAGCTTTCAAAGGCAAACTAATATTTTATATTATTAATTTCTATGCTTGATTGGAGGGAGGCATTTCATTCATTATTGTTTCCTCTAAAGTCCCTTTTACAGGTTAACAAAATCCACTTATTTATTTCAGCTATGCCTTTTTTGGATACATGAATGTCCATCACACATGCTCTAGTACCCTAATAAACAAACGCCACAATCACCCATACAGATTTTAACGACATCTAATACAGGTAATTTGACAGTCAACATCTGAACGTGGAGTTATCAACTAGATTGAAATAGAGACAACACAAATATTCCACCTCCTCGTACTCCATCAAAATAGAGACTAATTTTCTATTGCTATTCTTATTTGGAATGAGTCTGTATTAATTTAATTAGATATTGAAACGTTAAAAAATTAATATCGTATTGGGATATTTATATAAATAGGGTAGATGATAGTTATTTTGAATGTATGTAAATATAAATAGGGTAAAATACACTTTTGATTTTGTGAGGTTTGGACTTCATTTTTATTTGGCTCACAGTTTAAAAAATACCATTTTTTGTCATTGAGGTTTAAATTTAATTTCAATTCAATCCTTAAAATTTAAAAAATGCATGTTTTTTTTTTTTAAGTTTGAATTTGGTTTTTAATTGGTTCATGAACTTGAATTTGGTTTCTAACTAGCTTTTGAGTTAAGTTGACCCAACAAAATGATGATACGATAGTTACATATACTCTGTGATATATTTTAAATCAATGAAAAATTTTATTATTCTTTATTCTCTCTTGTCCAAGTGACATTTTTCTCTCCTCCTCTCCTCCGTCCCTTCTCTTATCCTTCATTTTTGCCACTCTTCCAAACAACACCACAACTCTTCTTCTTCGTTTATCTCCAATTTAACATTTAGGTTAGAATCTAGAATGTGAATCGACAAATTTCTCAACACTCAACTAGATTCGTCAATATTTGTATTGAGTCATTTAAGAAACCTAACATTATCTAACCAACATATGTTAAATGACACATCATCGTTACATTAGGTCAACTAACACTTAACTCAACTCATGAACCAATTAGAAATCAAATTCAAATCTCACGAACCAATTAAAAATAAAATTCAAAATTTTCAACATCAAATATTGCACAGTCAAATAACTATGCTATGAGATTAGTCGAGATACGTGTAAACTCGTCGAGAGACACTCACGCACGTATAAAAAGAACAGAATGAAATTACAAACCAAAAGTATTTTAGGAATATGAATATAATTAGATTCCTTGTGTGTCTACGTCTACATGACAGGGCAGAGACAATTCAGCGTTTGGGTTAAGCGCTGAAGAAGAAGAAAACGACGTCGTTGTTATGCGAAGAATCCGAAACCAAAAATAAATAAATAAACAAAAAAGAAAAGACAAAGCCCTTTAATAAAGGATTGTAAGCAATTTGCCATTTCCGCTTCGATTGGATCAAAACTAGAGAGAGAAACAGAAACAGAAACTCGAGAGGAGAGGAGTTTTCTATGTCTCTTCGTCCTTCTATTCGTCTTCCTCGTCTTCGTCTTCGTCTACTCTCCAATAGCCCTAAATTTCTACGATGAGGAACGGTTAGGTTTCACAATTTTCCGCCTCTGTTTTCTCTCGTGTTCGTAATTTCCTTCCGCGGCCGAATTCTGATTGACGATGATGATCTATCCGGCCTTGTAGCAGCCAATCTAAGGCCGTGATGGTCTCTGTCCTTTTCCCCGGGATTTTGCGCCTTGGAGTTGTTTTTATTTAATCCTAGGGTTTCCTCCCTTTCTTTTTCTTCTTCTTTTAATTTTCTTGTTTGTGAGTTGTTGATTCTGCGGGAATTTTGCGCCATGGAGCCCCGCGTTGGAAACAAATTCAAACTCGGTCGGAAGATTGGGAGCGGATCGTTCGGAGAGATCTATCTCGGTCTGCTCTTTTCTGGAGTCGTTCTTTTCTTTTTTTTTTTTTGCGTCTTTTTTTTTTCCAATTTAATTCTCGTTTTTTTTTTCAATTTCAGGTACTAATATTCAGACCAATGAAGAAGTCGCGATTAAGCTTGTGAGTAAATTTTGTGGATTCGTCAGTTTTTGCGGCTGTCGTTGAAAATTTATTGGAATGCTTGACAATATGCCCTCAATAGTTTTTGACCTTATAATTACGTCATCTTATAACCTTTTTTTTTTCGTGTAATAGGCATGCATATGTATTTGACTAGAGTAGTTTACGCGTTAAATACATGTGAATTAGTGGTACTAAAATTTGAGACCGGACATAAATTGATACCTTAATTTCAATTGAGACCATAAAATAAATTTCTAAGCAACAGTGGCTGGAAAGTTGAGCTTTGAGGATGGTGTTAAGAGTTTGTTCTGTCAAAACCTTGACGTGGTTGTGGTAGTTCTGAAGGCGCCTGAAAGGTTTATGTAGGTTTGCTTGGTACGCATCTGTGTAGAAGGGGTCTCGACATTGAGGAGTTGGTTTCTGTTCCAATTTTCATAATGAGGTTGTGTTAATGATCAATGATCAGTAATCTGATATAGAAGGTTGATGGTTATGACAGATGTACTTTGTTAAAGCCCCTATGGATTAAAAGATGACTCACAGTATTATCTATTGTCGAACTTGTGAATGTAGAAAGTGATGGATTTATGGGTTAAAAATGATGATCAAGAATCTCATGCAATGCATGTTTCACGAATTAGATATTCATTGATTTTATTATTTTTCAGCATTTAAGTTTAGTGGATCCATGGGCTAATGATTGTTTTTCCCTGATAAGATGGGCTGATAAGTTATTATTATGGTACTCTGTTAGCTGTTGGTTAGAATTAAGCTTGGAATTAGCTGCAACTTTCCTGTTTGGTTGGACGGACTCAACCTAGTCATTCTTTGATTACTGTTCATTGCTGTTTTTATTAAATAGTCTTTACAATGACAAGCAATATTTGCATATCCTAAGATAGTTCCTCTTTCCAGGAAAATGTGAAGACGAAGCATCCACAACTGCTGTATGAATCAAAACTATATAAAATACTGCAAGGAGGAAGTAATAAACATTACTCTTAACCTTCTCTTGTTTACAAGTTGCACACCTTATCATTCATGTTTGCAAACTCTTCCCAATTTGGACAGCTGGAATTCCAAACGTGAGGTGGTTTGGTGTCGAGGGAGACTATAATGTCCTTGTGATTGATTTGTTGGGCCCTAGTCTTGAAGATTTATTTAACTTCTGCAGCAGAAAATTGTCTCTTAAGACTGTTCTAATGCTTGCAGATCAGATGGTACCATTTAATTCATTGAGTTCACCCATCCCTATGAATACTTCGTATTCTTTTTGATGAATGCACTTTGATAATTTTGCCCCATTTTAGATCAACCGGGTGGAGTTTGTCCACTCCAAGTCCTTTCTACATCGGGATATCAAACCTGATAATTTTCTTATGGGCTTAGGAAGACGTGCAAATCAGGTTTCCATTTTTTAATTTGTTATGAGATTTTGGATTCATATTCTATGTTGATTTATCCATCCAATGTTCTGTATCCATGTTGTCATAGGTCTATGCCATCGACTTTGGTTTGGCTAAAAAGTATAGAGACACTTCAACTCATCAGCACATACCTTACAGGTTAGTTGGTTTATAAATGAAAAAATGTTATTGTTAATTCAATATTGGTTTGTTTCACGTTGATTTATTTGAACTGTGTTTTATGAAGATTCCAGATGAAGTATTTATTGTTACCTTTTGGGTTGTGATATCTTGTGGCATGAATTTTGTTGTCAGGATATGAGTTATGGAGTATGGTTTTAACGTTTAACTTTAAATTTAATCCACACCCACCTAGTTCTTTCTTAATTAATCAATGCTTTCTTATAAAAAAAAATTAATTGTTAATGTTTTGTGTAACTTGTACTGGTCCGTATTAATGCTTAAGATGCTCTGACACAACACCTTGGAAGTTGAAGATGTTAATTAGCATGGCTATCCTTCATTCCAGACGTATATTCAAACATTCTATTAAAGTCTTTCTAGAGTTTTTTAGAATATATTCTTTTACAACTATCTGAGGGTAAAATGTAGGTTTACTGTTTATTTGTTTATTTTTAGTATTGAGGATTTGCTTCCATGATAAAAGTTATAGAGTTAAGATTGCAGCCGGTTTTTTTCCTTCCTTTTTTAATTGTCTGTTCTCAGTTATCATGATATTCCAAGAAAAGCAGATAAATTACTTCTAGTTCACTGTTTATCTGTTTATTTTTAGTATTGAGGATTTGCTTCCATGCAGCCTGTTTTTTTTTTTCCTTTTTTAATTGTTAGTTCTGAGATATCATGAATTCCAAGAAAAACAGATATATCTGGATTTGTTTTTTTTGGTTATATTGGAGCTCCTTTTTGGTTTAGTTAAGCTCCTCTCGCTAGGGCTGTTTTTTTGTATGCCCCTGTATTCTTTCATTTTTCTCTCAATGAAAGCTCATTACCTTTTCAACAAAGGAAAAAAAAAACTACATCTGAGTTTTCTGGCTAGGGTTTGGGGCTTTGAGTGAAAATGTAGACGAATGTTCTAAGTTTCTACTTTCAAGTTGAATGCTTAGAATACCCTTGTCTCCTGGCATTTGGCTTTTATTGGTTGATCCCAAAGTAATGATTTCCATGATTTTGGTAAATGTAACCTGCTGATGATTTGCAGAGAAAACAAGAATTTGACTGGAACAGCAAGATATGCAAGCATGAATACCCATCTCGGCATTGGTATCTATTTTCCCTTTCCCTCCATCAGCTTACTCTTTCCCCCAATAATTACACACGTAATAGAGCATACATTGAAAAGTGGAGGAAAATGAACGAATTATTTTTAGTTCTATTTCATTCAGCTTCCTTATTTTGCTTCTTGTTGTGCAGAACAAAGTCGCAGGGATGATTTAGAATCACTTGGATATGTTCTTATGTATTTTTTAAGGGGGAGGTAAATATTTTTCTGTTATCATCCAATTCTTTCATTGTGAAATGTGGAGTGATAACCTGTCATCTTTGTAGTCTTCCTTGGCAGGGACTCAAAGCAGGAACTAAGAAACAAAAGTACGAAAAGATTAGTGAAAAGAAAGTCAACACTTCTATAGAGGTAAATCCATGTCTTGGGGGTTGCCAGTGATACTTGTGTCAAATATGATGGTGAAACCCAATTGGATAATACTGACGATATATTGTTCTGCCTCAGGCCCTATGTCGTGGATACCCTACTGAATTTGCTTCATACTTCCATTATTGTCGGTCGTTAAGGTTTGATGATAAGCCAGACTATGCTTATCTTAAAAGACTCTTCCGTGACCTTTTCATTCGTGAAGGTTTGAGTTTTATAATCCGTTTGTTATTTTACAGTGTCATTGTACTGGTTTTTGAATTTAAATATAGAAGTATGTTTTTTTTCTTCAGGTTTTCAGTTTGATTATGTGTTTGATTGGACCATTTTGAAGTACCAGCAATCCCAGATAACCGCCCCACCTGCTCGTGCCATTGTACGTTTTGGGATGCATGCAACATTGATTTTTCCTTATATTCTAATATCAATTATTTATCCTAAATCCATTGTAAATTTAAACATTTAGGGTGGTGCCGGACCAAGTTCTGGAGTACCTATGGCTGTAGCGAATACTGATAGGCACCCTGGTAGTTAACTCTGTTCTTTTCTGTTTGAGCTTTTGAGTTCCTCACATTTTAATATCTTATGCCCCTGCTGGCATTTGCCAAGGACAAAGAGTCTTCTGCAGAACATCTGAAGAAATTTATGATGTTTAACCTAATTATCCAAGTATCTTGAAGGTGGTGAGGAAGGTCGGCCGCCTCCAAGTGGTTGGGTACCAACGGCAGATCCCTTGCGAAGGAGGAACTCTACTGGCCCTGGGAATTTTTTAAAACAGAAACCACCAGGCTTAAATGAACCCACTGGTGCCAAGGAACCTATAGTGAGTACTTATTGCTTGCTGGTTATTGTGCTCTTTTTTCATTTGTTAACGTGGATGTCATCTTGGCTTCATCCAGCTGCCAAATTCTAATATTTTACGTTCAAGTGGATCATCGAGACGAGCAGCAATCTCTAGCACTCAAGATGCAGCTGCCCTTGGAAGTGAATCCGATCGCCCTCCAATTCCAGATCTCAGTGCAGGAGCACTCAAAATTTCCAGTGGGCAAAACAGGATAGCAGACCAGAACCGCGCCACCTCCGCCAGAAACGTATCAAGCATCAGGAACTTTGAATCTACTCTTAGGGGCATTGAAAGCCTCCATTTTAGTCAGGATGAGAAGGTACAACATTAGCGACTAACACTGCGCTCGCTATCTATCTGCTATCCATTGTAAATAGAGTCGGGTTGCTTTGCTCTGCTTTCGTTTGTGTTTTAGGAAAGCAGCAGCAGCAACTTGGGAACCAACATTTTACCATCACAAAAATGCTAGGAAGAAAGAGGAGATTACTATGTGGCTCAATCCGCGAAGCCATTTTTAGTCGCCTTAGGTAAACGGGATACAGTTTCTCCCTTTGCCCTTCAAATTTTAATTGTTCAATACTCTGTTTGTTGTATTCCTTTTCAGTATTGGTCGCTGTTTCTTTTGATTCAAAAACTAGATGAACAATTAATTATGTAATTAGTTTGTGCTTTAAATTCTTTAGTTCTAGTAATGGGGCCACACGTAAACCTCATTGTGACTATTGGATGTTCCATTCTAGGCAACAACACATTTCTGGTGCAGTTTCTGAAATCTATATATTTTGTGTTACATTTACCATTTTTAAGTAGTAAAATTCTCATGCCGGGCCTAATTTGGTATTAAATCATTTATAGAACACGTGAAATATCTTCATTTCCTAAATCATCGAACACAAGGTTTAAATGAAAATACATTAACCCAGTACACAGATTCAGTATACAGTAATTATTTTTTATTTTACATGAACATGTATAAATAAAACTTCAGAATTCAAGTATAGTAATGTGATGGGTTATCACACGCCAGAATAAAATCCGAAGTAATTCTACACCATTATCGAATATCAATGGTCAACATGAACAGAAGCAATGGTAGCTCGCTAAACAATCAAAATTTGCCCAATAAAAGACTAGCAAAATCCTAGTGACAAAAACAAGATGAGTTTTCATAACTTGGAAAAAGGCAACAATAGAAAAAACCTCAAAAATACAATACAAAACCCCAACAGAAACAAAAAGGCCCATAATTTACCAGTATGGCAATTTGACAATCTTTATATTGCAGTGGTGCAGGGCACACCATTTCCAAGGTCAGAGATAGGTTCAAGAATATTAATTTAAGACACTAAAGTAGAGCAAAAAGAGGGGGGAAAAGCTTGAGTTGTACTTCGAAGAGTAGAGAGAAACCATGCCTCGTTGACCACAAGAATCCATTTCATTCATCACAGGAGATCAGCAACATTAGCCGGCAGCTCTTCAATTACCACATTGTAGAACTTCTGGATGTCAAATAGCATTCTTTCATCCTCAGTAGTTACGAAGTTGATCGCAACACCTTTTCTTCCAAACCGTCCACTTCGTCCAATACGATGAAGGTAATTCTCTGGTTGTGTCGGCAGATCATAGTTAATAACAAGTGATACCTGCTGGACATCTATACCACGGGCCAATAGATCGGTGGTAATGAGAACTCTAGATGAGCCTGAACGGAACTCTCGCATAATGATGTCTCGAGTGTTCTGGTCCATGTCACCATGGGTAGCAGACACTGTGTGATCACGGCCTCGCATCTTATCAGTGAGCCAATCAACTTTGCGTCGGGTATTCACAAAGATGACACTCTGGGTGATGGCCAAAGTCTCATAAAGATCACAGAGAGTCTCAAGCTTCCAGTCTTCCTTGTCAACATTGACATAAAACTGCTTGATACCTTCCAAGGTGAGCTCATCACGCTTTACCAGAATCCTCACAGGCTTGTTCATGAACTTCCTGGTGATCTCAAGGGCTTCAGGTGGCATTGTAGCAGAGAAAACACCAACCTGAATCTTGGACGGCAGCAGCTGGAAAATGTCATAAATCTGCAACCGAAATATACATGTTAGGGGAGATAGAAGATCGAAACCACAAACCTCCAAGACATGATTAGTTAAGAAGAAAGCTGATAAGTACATGTCTATGAGTTCTAGAGAAGAAATAGAAACACATTTAAGAACAATGAAGTAAAGAATTGCAACAAGTAAAAAAAAAAGTTACACGTGCACGGGAAAATAAGTGAACACACATTTCATCATCCAGCCAATACTTTATTATTTACAACAACAAAAAAAATCTTACTCCAACGAAAGTGTAACAAATACCAACCAGTAATAACAACAACAGAGAACTAGAAGCAATCTCTCATTATTTACAAAAAATAAGAAAGCAAATACTTATCTTAACCAAAAAAAAAAAACGATAAGAACTGTTCTATTAAATATTCAATCCAAATGTTTGAAATCTGCTGTTAACGTAAATTACAAACCTGAACAGGAATCCAAATACACTTGCTCCTCATAATACTTAATTATCATGGAGATAATAATGGCTAATAGCTATATTGAAAACATTAAGAACACACATGCAAGACAAAAGCTTCACGTACAAAGAATAACAAACCTGATCCTTGAATCCACGAGAAAGCATTTCATCAGCCTCATCCAACACAAACATCCGAATATAGTCAGGACGAAGTGACTGTCTACGCAACATATCAAACACACGACCAGGAGTACCAACAACAACATGGACACCAGCTTGGAGAATGCGCTGGTCCTCACGAACACTTGTCCCACCAACACATGCATGAACCTTAACACCAAGATAATCACCAAGGGCTCGCATAACCTTCTCAATCTGTTGAGCAAGTTCCCTAGTGGGTGCTAACACCAAAGCCTGACACTGCACAAGACCATAATCAAGTTGCTGCAGAATGCCAGAGCAAAAGGTTGCAGTCTTCCCTGTTCCAGACTGCGCTTGTTGGATCACATCAAGCCCTTTGCAGAAAGGAACAATTCCTCTCTGCTGGATTGCCGATGGCTTCTCGAAACCTTTACAAACAGGATCAAAATTAGAATATTTGCAAACCAGACAAAGCCAGCAAAGAGTAAATAACTTAAAAATTGAAAGTGCTTGCCCATTTGTTGACTATTAAACAGTAAAAAGCAAGAACAGTTAACAAGTATGAAGAACAAAATACTTGTGCTATAGACCAACCATAAGCATAGATGCCTCTTAGAAGGTTCTCTTGAAGGCCCATAGAATCGAAACTATCATAGACTTCATCATATGAGGTGAAGAAATCCTGTCCATCAGATGAAAGCCTACATTGACCACGCAATGAGAATAAATCAGAAGGAAACTATGATTAAACCATTACAAAAACCAGAATAAAGATAAAATATAAAAGGCTAAATAATATGCACGCATACACAGATATATATCATCTCAGAAGTCCTAAAAATAAATACAAAAAACTTACAACTCATTCATTTTTGAGTCATACTGACGAGCATCAAATTGTGATCCTTCTGGAGCCAAACCTGCCATATCTGTAAGCAAACAGCATATGAAACATGAGGTATCTTATGATAAAAAAAATGTTCTTCAGATTTGAGACACACTAAAGACATCTAAAACAAGAACCTCAACAAATCTTTAATTTCAAACACCAGTTTAAAAATAAAGCGGATTTCACGGAGTATTAACATGATCGCATATCACTAGGGCAAACAACAAACCCCGCTGGGTGACAAATTGGAAACAAATCTGGTGTCGTTGAGGGGAGAAAAGAAAAAGAAAACCCAAAAAAGAGGATGAGAAAATGTATCAGAAACCAAACTTGCACAACACCAGAAAAGGAAAGTGCAAGCATTAAAATTCTGTCTTCATTTTCGGGAGACATTATTCTAAAGTAAAGATGGCCAACTGATGTAGTCAATAAAATCTGCTGGAATCAGAAGCCACTTTGCCGCTCCCTAAACTTCATAAACAAATGATCAAGCGTTCAGAAAGCAGGGAAAGGCTTACAGAAGTAGCATCCACCGCCCTTTCTTCTGAAAGGTTCTGCTAGAATTGGAATGATATGACAAAGGGAAGAGAATATAGAATAGAACAAAGAGATGAGTGTTCATTGGAAGTTTCGCTCAAAACATTTTACAGAGAAGCTCATGTGCGAAATAGAAGCTATAGTACAAAATTTTGTAATAGAATAACCTCAGAGAAGGAAATCTCCTCCTATAATGCTTCCTCCGCATCATCGACCGCCCGGGAAGCATTAGAGGGAAGTTTCTCCAGTCCAGGCCATAAAATTACATAACGCATGGCCAAAATATCTACTAATCTCAACACACTAAAAAAAAAACGCGACAGCCACCATCTAAAACCTATTCGTCGCTCACACAAGTCACAGATTTAACAGAACACAGATACACGACATCAACGTTAAACAAAATCGATATCAGATCCAGCACAAATCGATTTTATCGATTCCAGACAGGCAAAAACACGCTCAATCTAAGCAAAACGTCACCGGAAAGATGAAAAAGTAGAAACAAAGCATACAACGTGAATCAAACGATTCAATAACAAGCAAGATGCATGGAAAGGAGTAGAGAAAAACCTGTAGATCAGTGAAAAACGAAGGATTAGAAGAAGATTGGAAAGCTTTTGGAGGTGGCGAGAGATTGAGAAACTCCTCGGATCTGCGCCGTGGAGTTGAAAAGGAGGCTGATGCTTAAGGAGTGAAGTTATAATGGGATGGCGTTAGGTTTTCTAAGGCGGCCCCTTTCTGCTCCAAATATGCGTTACGAAATTACCCTTCTACCCTTGACTGTAGTTTTTTATTACTTCTGTACCCCTGTAAAAGATCGCCTGCGTAATCATTAGTCACGTGACATACGTGTGTATGTTTTATTTTTATTATTTTTTTTTTTGCAAATAATTATTGTTTTATTTATCTCGTCATTCATTTTAGTATGTGGCGTTGGAAAATCAAACGCACGCCCTCTTGGTTATAAATATATGTCAATTATTATTAACTATGCTCGGCTTGACTTCATTTATCTCGTTATTTCTATCATCAAATCATTGTATTAAATATTTGTCGACGTGTCGATATTTTCATTAACATTTTCATGTATGTATGTGTTTGATACTGACACGAGTAATAGATTGACACGTATTACAATAAAAAGGACAAAATATAAAAAAAATATCAACAAACTTTCATGGTATTAATATTAATTATTTTTAACTTATTTAGAAAGAATGAAATTTTTATTTGTTAATTTAAAATTTTTATAATTTTTTCATAAATATCTATCGACATTAACATTTTATTGATATTTTCATTGACATCTTCTTGAAATTGAGACATCGTTATTTTCATCAACATTGACATTTAAAACTCTAGTATAAAATTAATATTGTATGCATGTGATTGACCGAGTTTAAACTTGTTCTCCAAGGCTACACATTCTAGCTTGTTGCCCAACGTCTTTGAAAAAGTGTCAAATTGATGCGTGATAGCCAAGTTTAATTTAGCTATAAATAAGGGTGAAACCTTAGAAAATATAAACCAATCAAGAAAACAATGAAATCAATTTGATTTCGTCGATTTTAAGATGATTATTAAATTATATCGTGTATATCTCAATTGGGTTAACTTTTTTCACAAGGACTCGGTCTAAATGGGAGAATCTCCTACGTCATGGATAATTTGAATTGTAAAATTGTGAGAAATTTAACTATTTAAATGATGATTTATAAACTTTTAATTGAAGATTTATTTTAAAAAAAAAACATAAAAATAATTAATTGCATATAATCCGACCCGACATTTTATGGGGAGTTTCATGAAGATGAATAATGAAATAGGAGCTGGGACGGGGACGGGAAGTCATCCCCTTCCCCAATAACACCTATCATCAACATAAGGCTTTGCTCATCTGTAATACCATCTACTCTCTCTTTTAAGGTGGAAGGTTTTTGTCCCCACACCTCTATGCTATTCTACTTAAAAAGAAAAAAAAATCCCACATATGTAAAACATATATCATATGCTTCATATAATTCAAATGAATTTTAAATGTTAAACACTCTGATAATTTGTAAAATCTAAAAATTTATATTATTATTTAAACTGATGAATTTAATAGAATTAGAATTAAAAAAAACTTATTAAATATGTGTTGTTTTGTACCAATTTAAAGCGGAAGGTATGAGAAAAAAAAATTTATATATCAAGACATGAGTAAAATCATGGTGGCCACTTACCTAAAATTTAATATCATGCGTGTTATTTTGGCAACTAAATGTAGGAGGGTTAAACACTTATCCTATGAGATTAATCGAGACTCGACCGGACACTCGCGGATATACAAAATATATATAGTGATACATGAGCAACTTTAAAGGTAATTGTTTTTTATATATAGCGATACAGGAGTAATTTTAAAGATAATTATTTTAATTGGTTAAAAATTTGAGTTAGACTTTATATATTATTTCTATAGGATAAACTAGTTCAATATTATTATTAATATGGGTTGCTCGAGACTCAAACCCAGAACTAGTTGAACGGAGTAGATAAATTACTTGTTAAAAAAATAAGTAAGAAAAATCTCTCCTTGAACCGTGCTTGCATTTTCTATTGCACACGACTTTACCTACCTATACATCTAAAACGTTGTACCAATATATAAGAGTGTAGTTTTTAAAATTTTAATATATATTTTAAACATTGGAACATCCCTTGGAAATGAAAAACTTTTTGAAATAAAAAAGATAAAAGAGTAATTATTTTTATTAGACATTAACCTACGAGCTATAATGAATTATAAATTAAAAAAATAGTTTTCTTTAATTTTTTTCTAGTTGAACGAGTAAAATAAATGTCTTATCCACAATGTTCAAATTCAATACAATAAAGAAATTCAATTCTCGTATCCCCAAATTGTTAAATCAATTTTTCAGTCGCACTTATCATATTTTACAAGCAGATTTGTATAGCGCTGCGTACTATATTATGACTTGTAGCATTTTCCAAATCGTCGTCAAATTATGTTCAGTATTTTTGTTTTGTTTACTTTTTGTATTATCTAATATTTACATTCGAGTTTATATAATATCTCACTTTTTTAGGTCAACCAAATCGACTTTAGACATGATGATAAATATTTTATTTACTTTATTTATGTTACAACATTTCACCAAAAAAAAAAAAATCGGTTTTAAATGCAGCTAATAATAGTTGTTCCAACGCACATCTCCTCTGTATTTTCTTTTTGTTTTTTAATATCCTTATAGAAAAAAAAAATTTTTTAAAAAAAAAACAGAAACTTGTAGAAAATGGAGCAAATATGAGTTTAATCTCCTCTGAAAGAAAACCGCCAGAGTGAAACTGAATAACCTCTGCTTAGGGAACTAGGGTTTGTTGTAACTTTGTCTAACTGAACTCCAGTAGAATTTGGACTAAATTGAAACTAAGCTCAATAAGTTGAAACTTTTAAAACCGCAGGGAACGAACCAAATTTAGGCCCGGGGCGGGGGACGTAGATGCGTTAAGAAAGCGGAAAATTCCATTGGATTGAAGAATTTACATTCGGGTTCCAAGAAAACAAAGGATTGGCCATTAAACTTACAAGCGATCTAAGCCAAGAGAATAATCTCCCCACGAGAACCTGGAACATTACACAAGTAGAAAGAGAAGTTGTTTAATAAGTTCCAAAGAGCCAGAACTTCAAGAGGAACCAGCACTTCACTTACATTGTTCGTACACATCCTTTATCATCTGTAGCATTGAATCCGTATCTTCAGCCATCTTCGCGACTCTCTCTGCCTCCTTGACAGCTTCAGCTGCTAAGAAAGATTTGTTCTCTGCATCCGCAACTTTGTAGGCAGCAGCTCTCGCCGCATCTTCCACTGTCTCTCCTGATGGCATCAAACCTCCCATATATTGCGGTATCCGTGGCCTGACATCTTTTTGTTTGGGTGTAGGAGTTTTGACTGCCAATGAGTTGTCTTTTCTTACCTTATAGCAATTTTGAACCTGTAATGTGGCATAGAGAAAACCATGGAACCCAATCCATGAAAAGTTGAAACAGATATTTGAAGTCCTATAAACGAAGGAGAATATTGCAAAAAAACAATCCATTAACGAATGTATACATCAGTCTACAGCAAAATGTCAATAAAATTTATTCTCTATACAATGAAGGAAATATACTTTTTTTTTTTTTTTGATAATCTGGTTCCCTACAACCAGGCCCGAACCCAGACGAAGGAAATAGATATTGCATCAACGATATCATTCTTTTCTCAATAATGTATTGTACAACATCTTAATTTTTCCCATAAGCATGCATCAGTTTTTTTTTTGGTTTTGGTTTTCCCAAGAGAAGCATGTATAAGAGTCAAACTACATAACTTAGATAAACCATAGAAAATATCAGAAGACAAGTAAATTCTCTATCAGAACTGATTCAACAAGAAAATAAAAAGATCATTCACCTTTTCGAGCTTTCCTTGTGAAACAAGTCTCCTCAACCTTGAGCTCAATAGCCTTCTAAAGTTTTGTGGCACCTCATGCCTTTGCTGCGTGACATGGAATAAACAGTTGTCATGTAATAGGAACATTCGTGTTAATTGATAGTGAATAGTTCGAGAAGCAGTAAGAAAGCAACAAGAAGCAGCTCCATATCTCACAAATGTAAAATGGAACTATGCAAGTGGTAGGTTGGAATAAGCGTCATGTTGGGTGATCTCCATGCAGATTATTCTCACAAATGAGGATACTGCTTATCACTCCTTTAAAATAAAATTTAAAAACAAAAGGAAAAACAAAAAAAGAAGGAAGACGAAGAAACTTCCACCTTACCTCGATAAAGTTAACTATTGTACCTATGTCACATCCATTTGAATCTTTTATGGTTGAAAGGGCTTCAAAAATCATTGCATTGTACCTGGTCAACAGGATAATAACATAAGAGCATCTCCTTATAACATAATTTTCTTTTATTATTTTTTATTATTTTCAAGTGGTGGCGGTTGGGGAGGGGGGTAACATATTCTATGATGAATATTTCATGGTGCTTATTATAAGTAATGGAAAGAATAAAGAAAAAAAGTTTATTTATTTATTATTTTTTATATATCCGTGAGTGTCCGGGCTAATTTGCGCACACCTCGACTGATCTCACGGGACAACCACCCGATCCTACTACATTTGGTTGCCAAGGTAACTCGTAGGATATCAAATCCTAAGTAGGTGACCATCAATGGTTTGAACCTATTCCCTCTAAGCCCTTTGGTATTTATATTGGCTCTTATTGATCACTAGGCTACACCATGATAGGTTAAGAAAAAAAGGTATTCTTAGATAAGGGAAATTTTATCTACCAATAACTTCATAGAACGATTAACCTAGTGGACAAAATTTAGGAATCATGGAGTAAATTATACCCAGAAAGACATATATACTCTTTATGCAGGGAGAATTTTTTAAACATCATAGAATGATTGAATATGGGAAAGAAAAAACAACATTCCGTGGACCCAATTATATTTTATAATAGAGCAAACAAAATGAAGTACTATAATACTTTGTTGACAAATACGATACTTTAAGACTAATATGATTTTTTTCTTTCATTTTTTCCACATTTTATCAGATGTCCCCGAAGGGTCTAATGAAGGTTTGGTTTCTTAAGTAAAAGAAAAAAAAAGGTTAATACGACTTGGGGAATTATTTCATTTGCATCTAAAAATATTTCATCAGATATTCCATTTCTATCAACTTCGTTTGTGGGATGGTCTTGAGATAGGTGGGGGTGGAGCGGTTGGGGGAGCTTATATGATATTATGTTGAAAGACTGAGTTTATAAACACTGTCCCCTTGCCCCCTCCCCTCACGCACTCCCAGAAAATAATAATAACAGTACTATACAGATGACTTTTATGCTGCAAATGTAAAATACCTAAACGGTTAGATATACAGACCTTGGGGCATTTTTTCCATCCTGTGCATTCGTGTTTGGTGGTTCTTCCCCTGCAGTATCAGCAGATGCATTCAACCTAGCAGGAACAGAGTTTTGGTTGTTAGAAAGTGAAGCGGCGACGATAGCTTTTGCTTTAGGAGCCCTAGACTTCTCTTTCGAGCCTTGTGAAGCAGTGCTGACACTCAAATTACGCCATTTGTCCTGCGTACACAAGCAACACAAAAAAGATAAATAGTTGCATATATTAGTACTAGTAGTTAGGCAGTCGTGTTAGCACATAGTCTCTTGGAAGGGACATGCTATTTGGGGTAGACTATATTTTAAAGTGAGCAAAAATAACAGATATTTAATCAAGGAATTCATTATAGACCCAACTTTGAGGTGAATATAACCATATCACCACTGGTTTCCAGTAACGCTGGAACATAAATGATATCAAAGGTGCATCTAGGAACAGCTTCTCAAAGAAGAACTTATCAGCTCATCCAAAACCTCAGTTACTCGCGTGGGTCCACTAGAATAGCGTTATTCAGACATAACTTTAAGTTTTAAGGTAATTAATGGCCATTGCCATGAATCTCTTCTCAACCCCATAACCAGAACTCTTCCATTGAAGCAAGCTAAATAAACGCGCCATCGTATTAATAATAATTAATTTTTAAATACCTAATAAAATTCTTTCTTCCTCTTGTAATTCCACTTTGAGCCCAATCCTTCTCACATTTTTCAGTTGATGATCAATAGCAAAACTTCAGGCGAGACAAAAAGTAAAATTTTGTCCAGAAATTAACCTACAAAATAATTGGAGAGTATTGGGGAAGATTTGTGATTGTTTGAAGAATTTAGAACAGACCCAATTACTTCCATCTTAAATCACTCAAACAAGTGAGTTAAACTATACGAATTTCGAGTTAGCGAAACCAATATCATTTGAACTCTAAACAAAGACAAAGTAAAACGAAGCTTCAAAACTTTTCCCACAATATTTCAATATCGCCTCGAGCTCATGATTAAAACCCTAAAAAACAAGAAAACCTGGGAAAACAAATGCCAAGGAACACCAGGGAAGGGAATTGAAAATAGTAGATAGTTGAACGGGACCTTTAGGTCAATGTTGGAGCGGTGAGTAAGGAAGGGAGCGAATTCAGGATCTTTGAGAATATTTTTCCACTTGCCGGGGCCGTGCTTCGCTACACCGGCCAAGAGTGCTTCTTCCTCCTCCGACGTCCACTTCTGCTTCTGGTTTCCCATTCGAATCCGTCGTCTCTGTGTTATCTGAAGATCACTCTGTGAAGCAGAGTTTTCCGGCGCCAAGAGGAACAAGAAGATCAGCTGTTTGCTCGCTCCCGCTGCAAATCTTCGGCCTCTTTTTGTTTTTCGATTTCTCGTTCGTTTCTTTTTGTCATGTTCTTCGATTTTTCATTACAAGGGCCGGCCCAAATTATGAACCCTAAAATGGGCCACTAGATTACTAATAGAATGCGGTCAACTTTTTCCTTAGAAGGGTCAATTTTTCATATAGTCATATCTAAAACAATTAATTACTATCTTTTCTCCTTTCGACTCATGAGTGTATGGTCCACTCGCATGCAACTTTAACTATTTTCACATTATAAGAATTTGATCGTGTTATATTTTTCATTAATTATCAAATATAACTCGTAGGGTATTGAATTATAGATAAGTAGTCAATCTACTATTTAAATTTATTTATTCTATATAATGTATATTTAACTTTTATTGACTATTACATCAACTTAAAATAAGTTGTTTTTTTCAACAGAAATATGATAGCTCCTCCAGGTTGACAAGTTGGTGCATAAACAGGAGGTTGTTCTTATGGGGTAAATTTTAAAAACATAATGTAAAATAGGAAATTACGAAAATATAATATTTCTTTAACTAATTTCGAAAATATTGTTGTTTTGAAATCATTCACAAACTTGTGAAGCATGATAAAAATTGTGTCTTTATAATGTGATTTATATAAATATTAAATAATTTTTTTATTTGGTATAAGTTGTCATCGATGATTTATTGATCTAAATATGTTAGGATAATTTAAGAGAGAATTGATTATGATGTTTGAGATAATAGTTTGAAAAGGGAAAATTACTTTTAAATCACGTTCTAAAAATAATAAGAGTACCCAAAAAAAATAATATATATACACCCGACCCTTCGCATGCCCCGACAGACTCTTTTTCGAAAGGCAAGATTCCAATGTCCAGAAAAAGAAAATATTTGTCTTTTACATTACATTTTGAATTTAATACTCGTATCTAAAATAATACAATTTCGCGCAAAGACACAAAACATAAATAATTATATTAAATGGTTCGAATAATCTTTTGCTCCCTTGACTTTGGTTCATTTTGTATAGTTTTTAGAAAGTTCATTTTTTATCTTGATACTTTCAAATTTTTTTATTTATTTTCTTTGTGTACTTTCGAAAAATTCATTTTCTATCTATGTATTTTTTAAAGTTGACTATTTTAATCCATTCATTTAACCTTTTCTTATCACGTTTATTTCAAGAAAAACATAGTACAATTATTTGAATCAAAATTTTAACATTACACTTTTCTTATCGAGGTGGAGTCATAAATTTGTATTAAGTAGTTTCTATTAGGTATTAGATTTATGTTAAAATTTTGTAATTATGGATCAAAATGGTTATGTTCACACCTAGATGTCTGTAGCAATTTGTTTGTGGGGTTAAACTTTTATTTCGTTGTATGTCTCTGGATTCAATATCTAGTTGTTATTATCTAATTATTTGTCTTTAACTTGATTTGAAGGTTGAGATGTTTGTTATTTGAATGGAAGTACTATACACTCTGAAAACTTTCGAATCTTAAAAGTCTTTGAAAGTTTCAATTTGCTAAGTTTTAAAATCTTAAAGTTTTCATAGGGAGAGCTTCAATTTGCTTATGAATTCTCTAAAATCTTTTTAAATTAGGGGACTCTTCCATTTGGGCTATGGCTCAATTTTATTTTAAAATGTATGAATTTTAGTGATTTTGAAACCCTAAGTTAGATGTATCAATCTTGTGTAATTTTGGTTTTAGGCGAAGTTACCATGTAATGAAATTTTAAGGGGTTCAAACTCATTATCTTTTGGTCAGAGATAGATGCCTTAACAATTTGAGCTATGCTCGATTTGACGTCCCGATTTTAATCAAACGTAGTTTTTGTCAGTAATAACAACATGATCTACTCGACCCAACATCTATGGTTCTATCAATGCTATATTTATAAAATTTATGTAGGATGAATTTAGAAAATATTGGACGATAAAAAAATATAAATTTGGGTCATCATTCTTATAATTTGTTTACGGTGGACCAAGATAATAATAATAATGTGGGTTAATCAACCATAAATTGCACTATTCAATCTAAAATGCATATGAAATTTGTACATCAAAATTCAAATTACCATTTATTTTTAACATAATGAACTTTGGAGTTGATTCAAATTTGATTTATCAAATTTGAAAATTTGGATCCAACCTTTATTTAAAGGCTATAATATGATTCAACTTCAAAATTGAAATGAATTTGGAAATTTGAATTTTATCCAACTTTAAAATGAATTTGAATTATACTATCGACACTTTAAAAATAATACATTTGCCATTCAATGTAATTTCCTCTCAAAAATCACAAAAAAACAATTAATTGTTAACGCATATAACGTTTAAAAAATGTTACTTTCGATTTTAGTTCACTTTGATACCTATATTTTTAACATTTGTTCATTTTAGTTATTACATTGTCAAAATGTCCATGTTAATCTTTCCATTTTCATTTTATTTATTTCAACCATATTTTTAACCTACATTGCACTAACTAAATTTATTAAAATGTAACCTCGAAGGTTTCTATACTATACAAAATTCGTGTTAAAAAATTGTAAATAAATACTAAATTAGTTAATTTTTAAAAGTAGAGAGACCAAATTGACTGGTTCGAAAGTACAATAATGAACTAAAACTAAAAGTATAAGATCCAAATATTTAAAAATACACTGACTAGAATAGAATCAAAGTCAAAGGTATATTTTTTTTAAAAAAAAAAGAAAAAGAAAATTTAATAGTACATTAGTATTCAAATAAAAAGTTTAAAATTAAAAGGCAATAAAATGAATGGGCTTAAATAGCCGAGCCCAGCCGAGCCCAGTCCAGCCCAATATTCAGCTCCCTCCGCCTACCTTTTGGATTCTACGTAATGATTAATGGAGTACCACCTACGCGCGTAAAAATAGGAAAAAAAGAAAGGAAAAAAAGAAGGGGATAAAAGAAGAAAGAAAGAAAGAAAAAAGTAAAAAAGAAAAACGAAAAACCGCCAGAAAACAAATGCATTAACAACGTGAATTAGGCCGAACGGAATCGGAGTCAGAGATCTGCTACTGAACCCTAATAAACTCCTCATTTTTTCAAGCTTTTTCTTTCTTCGTGGCGTGCTGTTCATCATCTTTAGCTGCAGATCGATTTCCGTTTGTTCTTGGAAGCCTCATTTCTGGGTAGTTTGTCCAGACAACATGGTTTACGCATCGCAAATTATCAACCACTCTAAAAAGGTGAGGTTCAATTCCAATATCATCGACTTCCTTACACTGTGAAGTATTGATCCATCTGTTTCTAATTTGAGTATCGAATTCTTTTTCCCAATCGTTATTGGTGTAAGCTTCGGGATGTGTCATATGCATGTTGCACAAATAGGAGCACATATGTTTTGTTTTTGTTCGGTGGTGGTTATTTTCGTTTAGACTTATAGCAGTGCTGCCCTGAAAATCTAGCTGCTTTGTCGAACAGGAGGAGATCAATGTTTTTTGCAGTTCCAGACCATAATTAAGCTAATCTTTAATTGTAGACTACTTCAATATTCTAATGGGCATTTCATTTTAATTGTAGTTTTGGTTTTTCTATGCTTCTCCAAGATTCCTTTCTTTTCCTTATTCTTTCACCCCTCGAAGTGCAATTGGATTTTAGTGATCCTCCCTTGTGATTGTTGCATAAATAAGTCAGCGGGGGTGTTTGTCATTTATTTTTGGCGTGGTGTGTGGTGGGGTGGGGGATGTTATTACGGATTTGAATAGTTGCGCACTGGCTTACTAGTAGTTTTCAACTTGGAGACATTGATTTATTATCACAGGCTCACAATTGAACTCTCAATTGCAAATTTATGTCAACAAATTATGTAATGACCACCGACTTACTGGGGACGTTTCACTTCAATGCTTAAGTTATACTTGCCAGTTGCCAATGTGACTGTTAGGAAATAGCTCATAGCTCTCCTGTACCTTGTATTTATACACGATCCTTCATGCTTCTTATTTCCCGTGGTTTGCATTAATCTTCATGAAGCTGTTTCTTCTGACACGAGGTTAGGCAATTTTTCCTGATGTGAAGTGGAACATTAATAAGAAGCATATTATTCTTGCAGTTAAGAAGTGCTCCAAAGTTACTTCAGCAAGCTAGTGTGATTCGCTGGTTTTCAAATGAAGTGCAGTCCTCTATTGTCAAACAAGATGGTAAGCAGTTGGTCATGGAGAGACAAGTTTGTTCTTTTTTATTAGTCTATGGCTAACTCCTTTACAAGGGCATTTTTGGAATCCAATATTGTTCTTGATTATAAAGTGTGTAATTGATAAGAAACAGAAACCGTGTTTTGAGAAAGACAAAAGCAGCCTAAGGGCCGGGGGATGAGAAGGCCCCCGCCTCACAGAAAACTATATAAGAGCGGCTTTCCAATCGCGGATAAGCATTGCTAGACTATAGTTACAAAAAGAATTATGAAGTATATTTTGTACACCTGAAGTATAAGAACTCTGCTTGTTACTTTTTTTTTTGACATTTATATGCTGTAATTAATCAGAAATGAGATATACATATATTTATTTATTTATTGTTTTTTCTGTTAGTTTAACAAGATGGATTTTCTGTTTAATTATTTTTGCATCGTCATGTAAAAACTGTTCTATTTTTAATCCAAGAACAAGAGAAACAATGAAGAAATATGGGTAAAATGAGTGCATCCAGCAGTTGACTGTTGGAACTTGGCACTTTATCAGTTACCCTAACAAAGATGGTTGTTTCACAGAAATTTGGAAGATCCAGGGTTTTGGTTACCAGGCTTCGCAAAAGGGGGGAATTAGGAACCTTGTCAATGTTAACAACGTAAGTTGTAGCCTTTACCTGTTCACGAATTCATTAATCAGTATTTTTAGCTGATTGGAATGTTATTATCATTATTCCTTCCCTTTTCTTCTTTAGCTTGTTACTGTCTACCATGTGCCTGACAACTTATGATGCAACTTGTTTTCCCTTCGTAGAGACCACACCTTTTCCAGTGTAATAGAGGTGTTTCAATGATGACTACAAGTGTGGGGAGTCCTTTTTCTGGGTCAGTATCAATATTTGCATTTGTTTGTGAGTTAGGATGAGATCAAAATTATAGCTCTAACACCCTGTCTTTTTCCCCACAACAGTTCACTGATAAATTCCAAGAGAGGTTTTTCCTCTGATTCAGGTACACTGTATGGTCTTATGTTCTTATTCCATTCTGCAGAACATGCATGAATTTACAAGATTTTGACTTGTTGAAAAGCATATAGTGTTTGCATACTTCCTTTTGCCAGTAGAAACAACTCTAACTATGTTTCTGTCAATGATAAAACTGCATTTTGTGCTTGATTTTGCTATGATTATTTTCTTATCTCAAATCTTTCTGTTATGATGGCAAATGAATAGTACATGCTTTTGAAGAAATATCCACTCTAGCTCATACGATGATACACGTTTAATATCCTATAGAAAACAATATTTTTCCCTATAAATGTTTTGTTATTCTTCGTGTTTAAGAATTAAAGTCCTTTGTTTCTAAACCCTAAACCCTAACCCATTATTGTATGACTATCAATGTAGTTTTCATATCATTTTCTACTTAACTGCCTGTGGAAAATTATCTTTGAATATAATATGCATTTTACTTAGAATCATTCAACATGATTCAGGCCTACCCCCACATCAAGAGGTTGGAATGCCTTCGCTTTCCCCTACAATGACAGAGGTAGCTTAATTATGCTCGCTAATCTGGCAGAATAATTTACTGTTATATAAATGCTAAGTTGTTCTCTATATTATGTAGGGCAACATTGCAAGGTGGCTGAAAAAAGAGGGAGATAAAATTTCTCCTGGGGAAGTGCTTTGTGAAGTTGAAACAGTATATTCTAATACCTTTTTGCAGTTGGAAGTTGAAATTAGTTTTTTACTGCCTTTTTATGGTGGGATATTGCAATATAATTTCTGATTCTGCATACTTCAAGGACAAAGCAACAGTAGAAATGGAATGCATGGAGGAAGGTTATCTTGCCAAGATACTTCGTGGAGATGGGGCAAAGGAAATTAAAGTTGGTGAGGTATTGATATTGCTTCCCATCATTTTTTCTTCCCTCTTGTCCTTGTGAAAATTATAAGGAGAAAAGGAGTGATTGTCATGTTGTATCATTGTCACAGGTTATGGCAATGACCGTCATTGATAGGTCTTTCTCAAGATAGAGGCTATAGTATGGATATATATAAATATTTTCCCGCATTTGATGTGGCTGACGTAAGCATTTTTTTAATAGGTAATTGCCATTACTGTTGAAGACGAAGAGGATGTAGTAAAGTTCAAAGATTATGAACCCAGTTCGTCAAGTGCTGGTGCTGGTGCTGCAGCTGATAAGGAGTCATCTGCCTCTAGCCCACCCAAGAAAGAAGCAGTTGAGGAATCAGTTCCTTCACCTGAGCCAAAGACTGCTAAGCAGAGTCCTCCTGCTCCAGCTGGAGAGCGTATTTTTGCTAGTCCTCTGGCAAGAAAACTAGCAGAAGAAAACAATGTTCGTTGTAGAATATCTTTCTAATTAAATTTTGGAACCTTATATTTGTGATTTCTTTTTAGTTATATTTTGAAAATTTTGAGCGTAGGTGCCCATTTCAAGTATCAAAGGAACAGGTCCTGACGGGAGCATTGTGAAGGCTGACATAGAAGATTACTTGGGTAACTCATTTTCTTTATGCTGGGCAGTGGGAACTGACAATTTTATTAATTTTTTTGTGCTGTTGTCTCTCTTCGTTCATATTTGTTTATACTTCGAGTTGTTACTGTGAATATCTCTGTTGTCTTCATACCCATTGATATGTTTATTTTTAAAACAGCCACTAATATCTTTTAACCTATGTATCTAGCTTCACGTGGAAAGAAATCAACGACAGCCCCCAAAGCCAAGGATGCAGTAGGTGGTCTATTGGATTACATTGATATCCCACATACTCAAATAAGAAAGGTCCGCTGCTCCCCACCCTCCCACCCACACACACCAATGATAATAGGATTTATTGGTATTTGCTGGTAGCTTTGTAGTGTAATATTTGACATTTCACTCCGCAGTGCCTCCATCTGGGTTCCCAGTTTATTTGCTACCTTATTCCTTAACAATACTTAAGCTTGCATATGTACTAGCAACACTAAAGTACTGCAATTGTTTGTTTGAATATATCAGACTCTACACCTTTCAACTGTTGGGATGTTCTATGAAAGAGATATCTTCTATTTGTTATTTGTCTATGTCGGTGGCATCTCTATTTTCAAATTCTAATCTTATTTATTGGATTTATAGATTAAACCGTCCAAATATTCTAACTTGGTGCATGCTATCCCAAAACTAATATTATCACATTTTTGACAGGTTACAGCATCACGTTTACTTTTCTCAAAGCAGACCATTCCTCACTATTATTTAACTGTAGATACATGCGTTGACAAGCTAATGGAGTAAGTAATTTCTGCATACTTTTTGCCGTTAAATATTAACCAAAGTTAAAAATTTAATGAGCTGTTGCTCTCTTTGTAGTTTGAGAAGCCAGCTAAATGCATTACAAGAAGCATCTGGTGGAAAGAGGATATCTGTTAATGACCTTGTTATTAAGGTACTTTAAAGCATTTCGCTAGAACCTTTGCCATTTTCCCTTTCTTTTGTATCCTTTTCAATTAAAAAAATTAATGAAAGATGCAAAAGAGAAAAGAAATCGCAATTTGAAAGCAGTATGCCTTCAAGCTTTCAGATGCTTCCATCCTTCCCTTTCTCTGTTTTATGTGAAGTGATAGATTGGAGTTTTGTATTTGAGTTGTTTTTCATGTGATTTAAATGTTTGGAAGTTTTTAAGCCCTTGCAGAAGATAAAACCTACTTCATCTAGCCAACAATTCTCTACAACCTTTCTATCCAACCCAATTCATCTTTTTTTCTCCTTTCAAGTCCTTTTAGTCTTAATTAAGAATATTTCTGCAGGCTGCTGCCTTGGCTCTTAGGAAAGTACCTCAATGCAACAGTTCATGGACGGACAATTATATTAGACAGTAAGTGATAAGACTTGTTAATTGTAAGTTATAATTTTCTTATTATCAATTTCACATTGTGACGTGAATTTCTTTCTTTGTCCATTCATCCAGGTACCACAACGTAAATATTAATGTTGCAGTGCAGACTGATAATGGACTCTACGTTCCCGTCATCAGGGTCAGTAATTTTCTCTATAGATGCCGTTGAGATAGTTGGCTTTCATTACCATTTTATAGAAGTGAATTTGTACAATTTACAGGATGCAGACAAGAAAGGTTTATCTGGTATTTCGGAAGAGGTCAAGAAATTGGCTCAGAAAGCGAGAGAGAACAGCTTAAAACCAGAAGATTATGAGGTGAACAGTGTTCTATGTTGTTTTGATGAGCAGGAACAAGACTTCTTCATGGTTTTAGAATTTTAATTAGCATTTTAATCCTTTTGTAGGGAGGCACTTTTACTGTGTCTAACTTGGGAGGCCCATTTGGCATCAAGCAATTTTGTGCCATTATCAACCCTCCACAGTCGGGCATTCTTGCTGTTGGATCTGGTATGCACAGATACTTCATCATACTTGATACCAAAGCATCTTTCCTTTTTTGTTTTCTTTTTTAAATTTCTTATTTTTTAACAATTATAAATCACCATTCACATGTAATCTTGAGCAGCTGAGAAGAGGGTTATACCCGGATCAGGCGCCGAAGAATTCAAGTTTGCTTCGTTCATGTCTGTTACACTGAGCTGTGACCATCGCGTTATTGATGGTAGAAACACTATAACATTCTGAAACTGAAATTGTTTAAGATTTTGTACAACTTGAAAGAGTGAGGCAGCTGTAACATCATGTTTGTTTTTTCAGGGGCAATCGGTGCAGATTGGCTCAAAGCATTCAAGGGCTACATCGAGAATCCTGAATCAATGTTGTTATAGATTGATTGAGTTCTCCACTTCCTCATCAAACAATTTATCGTTTTGTCCCATAAGCAATCATGTGGAAAGATATGAATGCGATCTCAGCTCTTCTTTTGGATTTCTTTTTCCGGCTTCGGTTGTATCATTAGTCTCCTATATTTGGCAACCAAGGAGATTGGAGTTTGCATAGATTATGGGAATAAGGTGGTCATTGTTGAGAAATTAAAGCTTTGAAACGAATGTAGATTGAAAATTTCCCTTTTAACCGGCCACGTAGGTTACGATTGGTCAATCGCCAGATCAATAAGGATAGTCCAGTGACGAAGAGAAAATTTTGTATGTTTCGTTGGCTGATAGTTTATTCCATTGCTCCCATCTTCTAGGATGGGAAGTTGTGAAGAGTTGAGATGTGTTAAAACTCCTTTGGTGGAATGATCTAAACTTATTCTTTTCGAGACATAAGGTTTCTTTCAATAAAGTCGACTTCGGTTCGGGTTGTAAGTTCTCTGACACTACTAGAGCATAACCTTTCACATGAAACTACAGATTTGAGTTTGAAGAGTTGGTGCAGAGAGAGGAGCTTGAACTTCTCCATCATTGCGCCCATTTTGACGGCAACTTTGATAAATGAGAAGCCAAGCCGCCATTGCTGAAGGACTTACTTTGATTTCAATTGCAGGCCAAAAAGTGTGAAGTGCTGCAAGTTGGAATGGCAGAGATTCTGCCCCCAAAAGCGCAGATTTGTGTCAATGGAGGGCGTGGCGATTCGATGCATGCACTGCCCCATTTGAGCTACATGAAAATGTGTGCCCATTCATAGTTGAACAAAACTAAAAGATAATGCTTTAAACGTCAATCTCTCACATTCCAATTTTTACTCACAATTGGATTTACACCTAAAGATGCTAACATCCTATCATAAATGAGCTCAAGGAGTAAAGTTCAACATTTTATAAAAGTAATTAAATAATTAAATAATAGGAATAAAGTTCAATAGCCGAGGCTAAATTAAAAAAAAATACTTGAACTTTGCTTTTGTTTAATAAAATACTAATAATACTTTCAAAATTGTAATGTTATTCATTCTAGGTTAATTGTCACATTGTTTTAGATTGTGCCGTGGATTTTGGATGTTTGTTCATAATATAGTTTTTAGAGTAGTATTGAAAATTTGAAATAATTGGAGTACCTTTGAAATAAACTACAAAATTAGAAGTATATTTAGCATTTTTGAAGAGATCCAAATTCTAGATATAAAATCAATTGGTAGGTGTTGAATTTATGAATTAAATTTGTGTAATTTAGAATTGGAAAGTGAGTTATATCTACCCGAATAGAATTGGTTAATCACACAAACTATATAAATCCATGCTATGTACCTCAAAATTTTTGAAACTCATCTTTTATGCTATAAACAAACTTTCTTAAACCATAAACCTACAGACGATAACCGAACATAAGTTACATAGGATCCGTTTGGTAACGTTTTCGTTTCTTTTTTTCATTTCTAATTTTCTTAAGAAATTAAGCATTTCGGAAGTAACTATGTTTATTGTTTCTCTTTTTATGAAAACGTTCTTTATAGAAATTTTGGAAGTAACTAAAACAAGTTTCTTATTTATTGTTCTCATTTCCAATATGTTTTAAAACATAAATAAAAAAATTGTTTTATCATACTTGAATTTGTAGATATTATGGTGATATAATACTTTTTTATTTATTAAAAATGAAAACGTAAACAAGAAATATAAATATTACGAATGGAGCCTATGGATTTTAAGTTTCTAGGGACTTCTTCAAATTTTATGAATTGGGGGATGAAATTTGCAACGGAAAAAAACAATTGAAATGAAAGAAAAAGAAATGCATACAATCCAATTATTCACTATTCCCTCTTTCTTTATATTTATATTTTTCATTAAAAAAGAAAAGAATTCTTTTGCACCGCCATTGTGATTGATTGTTTATTTGAAAAATATATTAGGTTTGTTGTTACGTGAGAGAAGAGGAGAGGAAGAGGAAAATTGTGAAATGGCAAAGCAAAGACCACAACGTGGCAGAAACCAGAGGACCCAACAGGTCCAGATGCCATGGACATGATTGGTCCCCAGTGGACTTTTCTGTTCTTTCTTTCAAAATTTCTCTTTTTTCAAAAAACCAAAAAAGAAATAAAGGGGTATCTCTGGACACGCGTCTTTTCTCATGGAAGATTCATGAGTTAATAATCTTTGGTGATATGAATCCACCATTTTTCCGTCGCACACAGCTTTCAACGATTCAAGATAATTACTTGTTATACAGTATACGTGTCCAACAATGGAGTTGCATTGTTCCAATAAAAACACACCCAAATTTTATTTTAAACAAAAATCAAACCTTTTTTCTTCCCCAATTAAAAAAATCGTATATCATTTTTATTTTCTCTCTCCCTCTCGGGGATAAAATAGAATCAAAGTCATTATAGAGGTCTGGATTTGGATTCTACTCCTCCAGTTTTTCCAAACTTTCAACTGGTGAGAAGTGTTCATTTTCTCCTTCTCTTCTAATACTGATATTCTGCGTTATTTCTTGCTGTTCCCTTTTTTGTTTTTTGTTTTTTTGTTTTTTTGAGCGAATGGGATCTTTAGACTTGTGATGTTGGTTTATATTTACATGGGGTTTGTCGTTTTGGTTGGAAGAAGAACAAGGAGGAGGGGGTGGTAGAAGATTCGTTCGTTTTGGATCGGATTTTGGTGGGTTGCCTTGGATCCAGGAAACTCTCAAGTTTTATGTGAAAAAAGAGGCGAACCCTTTTGGGGATTTCTTGTGATTTCACTTTATCTTAGATCCCTCCACCTGTCTCCTTCGCGGGGTTTTTTCTCTTTATTGGATAAAGTTGAGAGATCCTCGTTTTTCTCAGTCTCTGTGTATATAAGAACTGATAGTGGAGAAAAGATTGTTGATAGTTGGCAGTTCTTATCAGAAGGGGAAGAATTTGAGAGATGGTGTGTGAAGTTTTGGTGGAATTCCTTCTTTTGTCATTGCTTTAGTTTGATTTATTGCAAGGTTAGATCCACTGTTCCTAAATAGATCTGTGGAGTAAGGGACTGCTTTCTTCTGATTGTTTTGAGCTTACACTATTGAATACTCTGTAATTTGGTTGTGAACTTTTGTTATTGACAATTTTTTGTGGGTTTAGGAAGTGGTAGTAGTTAAACCAGCTTAGTTTTATCTCAAGTATGACTGGTAAAATGTTGTAAGAGGGGAAGATGGTTTGCCAAATGATGTGGTTGTAGAGAAATTGGAAGATATTTTAGTTAAGATTTAAGAATGATGGAAGAGATGTCTCCTGCAGTTTCTTTGACTCTTAGTTTGGGTAATCCAAAGTCTGATAGCTCAGGAAGTCCGGGCCATGTCGAATTCACTCGGCTAAAGTTGGTAACAGACACTGTAAATTTATTCTCTGCATCGTCCCCCGATTCGGGTTCGATTGGCAAGGGTAGTTGCCATGATTTTAATGGTATAGTCGATGGTGTAACTGTGTCAAAATTGACTGACAGTGGTCAAGGTAGAGATAGTTTTTGGGGGTTGTTACCGGAGAATGGCACGAATTTGACTGCAGATAAGGGAGGTTCAACCTTATCTACTATGGATGACACTGACGAAATGATAGATGATGGATTGTTCGCTATTGATGGCACTTCAAAAATTAATGTGCAAGAAGTTGTCAAAATTGGAGATGTTAGCAATGGTCATATTGTTGCCAAGGCTATTATCTTAGTGGAATCAAGAAAGATTCCTACCAGCGAAATCATCGTGGCGACGGTAAGCCCAGATTTAGAAGTATCCGCTAAGTCGGAGTTGAATGCCCCTGCAGTAGTTTTCCGATCGAAAGGGGAGGAAAATGTTCATAAAGGCGCTCGTAGTGTCTTTGAACTAGATTGTATTCCCCTTTGGGGTTCTGTATCGATTTGTGGTAGAAGACCGGAGATGGAAGATGCAATTGCTGCTGTTCCTTGTTTTACCAAGATTCCTATCAAAATGCTCGTAGGCAATGGTTTGGTTAATGGAATGGGCCAAAGTTTAACACATCTCAACAGCCATTTCTTTGGTGTTTATGATGGACATGGGGGCTCTCAGGTACGACCTCTTTACCAAATAGCAGTTAATTTGTTCTATTTAAGAGCTTCTTAGTTTCTTTTTGCTGAATGTCGTTCTTGTTTGATGGTACTTTGAATTTCGTACGCATAGACTCGATTATCTTTCTTTGCTTGGCCCTAGTCTTTCTAATAAGTCTATATATAGAGTTGCATAACTTATTTAGGATCTATCCTTTAAAAGAGAGGACTTGAAGCATTGATAGAAGTTTTCTTCTTCTACCTTCTTAGTATATGCACGACTTATTTTAGCCCCTCCTAGGTTTAATGCCTCGGTTTGGGCCTTAGTCTCCCAAGGCTTTTGTAATTACTCATTAGATTTGATTTTTATTTATTTAATTTTTTTTGGGATTGAAGCTTTTTTTGTTTAGTTAGGTCTGACTCCTTTCTTAGGGCTGTTTTTTGTTGGCTTTTGTATTCTTTCATTCTCCTGAATGAAAGTTTGGTTCTTGATGAAAGGAAACAATAAAGTTGCTATAGAACTTTTGACTTGTCTTGCTCTGCTCTGCTTGCGGTAGATGATTCTCAAATTCTATGTCACATTCTGAATTTAAAAGAAAAGTGATTTTTTTGTAGGTTGCTGATTATTGTCGAGAGCGAATACATTTGGCATTAGCTGAAGAGATAGGAAGATTTAAACAAAATCTAAGCACTGAAGAGAACTGGCAGCAGGATTGGGAGAGAACCTTTAATAATTGCTTTTTGAGGGTTGATGATGAAATAGAAGGAAAAGTTGGTGGATCAGTCAGTGGAAGCGATGGAGATGTTTCCGATGCTAGCTTTGAATCTGTTGCCCCGGAAACTGTTGGCTCTACTGCTGTTGTTGCCTTGGTCTGTTCGTCTCACATCATAGTTGCAAACTGTGGCGATTCAAGAGCAGTCCTATGCCGTGGCAAAGAACCTATGGCGCTTTCAGTCGATCATAAAGTATGCTATACATCCGATCGCAGATAGAATGATATAGCAACCTCTATCTTGTGAAGGAACTAATTTCTGAATGTAATTTTTCCACAGCCAAATCGGGAAGATGAATATGCTCGGATCGAATCATCTGGAGGCAAAGTCATCCAGTGGAATGGACACCGCGTATTCGGAGTTCTTGGAATGTCAAGATCCATTGGTAGGTTTTTACCAATAAAATCTTCTAGCTCTTGCTTCTTGTAATAGAGATTGCGGATTAAAAATGAGCAGACTATTTTTTTGAACATGAAAAGATTCGATTATCTCATACATACCTAACAGGTGATAGATATCTGAAGCCATGGATTATTCCCGATCCAGAAGTCATGTTCATTCCTCGCGCAAAAGAAGACGAATGTCTTATTTTAGCCAGTGATGGACTGTGGGATGTGATGACGAACGAGGAAGTCTGCGAAGTGGCTCGAAGGCGGATTCTGCTTTGGCACAAAAAGCATGGGGCATCATCTCTCGCCAATCGGGGCGTGGGGGTCGACCCAGCTGCACAAGCAGCAGCAGAATACCTCTCTATGCTTGCTCTCCAAAAGGGAAGCAAAGACAACATCTCTGTGATTGTAGTGGACTTGAAAGCTCAAAGAAAGTTCAAGACCAAATCTTGACAACAAATAGTTGGCCAAACCGAGCCAAACCAAACCGAACTTACCCGCCAAGTCCATATGTCAAGAGACACAGTATGTTCTGCCACATTGCATCTCGTTCCATTCGTACTCTCTCTCACATATAGAAATCTGTATATGTATCATAGAACGTTTCTGATGGAAATCCAGCAGAAAAAAGAAACAGCATGTGTAATGAAGTTCTAATCTATGATTTTGGACTGCACCATACCAATACTTGAACATGAACTGCCCATATGTATAGGTAGAGAATTTTGGGATTTCCTGATACAGTTTCTTTCTGTGAACCTCTTCTTTCTTTGCTTTTTTTCAAGCCAAGTTCAAGATTTTGGTTCTGCTTTATATAACATTATAGCCTCTTCCTCTTCTTGATTACTACTTTTTTCAATGGTAGGGAAGGGAATAGGAATTTCTTTTTCTTCGGGTCAACTTCAAATTCCTTCACAAGACAGTAACAGTTATATTGTAGATTTATTATATTCATTTCATTTGCTTCTCTTCACATTTGCCAATACTTTATTGAAGAAGATGAATTTGAGTGATTGTCTCTTGGTAATATTAACACATCTCCCCCTACTGATACCTACTGATTACATGAGACTGAGCCTTTTTTATCTTGCATTTGTGATGTAATATTCTAAAAGAAAAAGAAAATTAGTGTAGTTAACTAAAATATGGTTTTAACATCTGTTTGAAAATAGAAAATAAAAAATAAAAAATAAAAAATGTTCCCTTAATTTATGGTATTTATTTAGTTTATGTGTTTTGAGATATTTTTTTGTAGGGTTTTTTAACTTTTAAAGTTGGTTTCTATTTAGTCAAGCTCGTTTCCAATACTTTTTTTTGCAGTTAATCTATTCGTCCAATCATTACCAAATATTTGAAACTGCTAGATTAGTATATCACTTAATCAATGTAGAGTGGGCATGAGCATTAAATTGTCAGAGTGACTTAAACCTAAAATTGAAAGTAATTTAACATAAAATTTAAAGTTTAAACTCCTAATAAAAATGTTTATAAATTAGGTCGAGTAGATACAATCTTAAAAGTTCTATATATTAAATCTTTATTTGATAATCATTTTTAGCTAAGAATTCAAATAAAATTATACCAAAAACCAACTTAATTTTAAAAAACAAACGGTATGGTTATCAAATAGCTCCTAAATAAATAGGATCTTAAAGTTTTTTTAAAAACTAAAGTTAAATGAAATAGTTTAGGATCTTAAAGTTTGTTTAAAAAGCAAAGTTAATTTAACTTAAAAAGATGTAAGTAAGTTGTGTTAAACTAAAGATATGCAGGATTATTTGACAGTGGGAATCCGTTTCTCACGTGAGCATGGAATCTTATCCCGCCAAACAAGGGCTGTGTTGTCTCGAGTTCTTGAGTATTAACTTAAAAGTCACTTGCATCTCATTTTATTGGGATTCCTTTTCCAATATAGTTGCAACCATGTCCCTAAACCCACCACAACATGGATTTTGCACTTAAATAAGATATTCCAAAAAAAAAAAAAAAAAAAAACTTTTCTGCCTTCAATGTCGTTCAAAGGGCTCGAGTTTGACACATGTTTTGGCTCACGAAATTTGAGGTTGAAGAATCGAGTTTTCTACTCGACGGATTGTGTAAACAAACGAGTTGGAGTTTTTTTTCCCCATATTTAGTTGGTTGGAAGTTCATTAATCCAGATAAAAACAGTCTTACGTCAATCTGACGTGGAAAAAAGATTGATTATTCAAATAAGATAACATGTTCGAATTTCAACTTCATGTGTTACTAATCTCATGAAATAAAATCGATAATATTGTATAAAAGTAATGCAAGATATTTATTTAGCATTTCCTTCGGTTTTCAGATTATTAATATATAGATGTGTATTTATTATGGTAGAGATTGCAAATTTACATTTTACATTTATTCTCTTATAATAAAATATATGGATATGATTTATATGGTTCTATTCTCTCTACACTATGGGAACACAAAACACCTCTCCCTCACAAAGGTAAAAGCCAAAACCAAAATGGAGGGAGTAGCTGACATACCGCCACCGCCCCTGCCGGAACCCACTTCCGGCCGCCGCCATCTCCGCTGCACATCATTTGAAATCCTCAATTCCGATGCCTTTGCCATATTCTTCCTCATCGTTTCTCTGTGTTTCATCTTCGTTTTCACAGTTTGTCCATTTTACTCTTTCAGTTTCCATTTCTCTAAGGCCCATTCTGCGAGGAAGAGCTTGGACTTCCTCAGTGTGGCCCTGGTCCTCTTCGCCATTGCCTGTGGACTTCTGAGCAGAAACAATGGCGAAGACAGAGTTCATGAAGAAGTTTACAGAGCCACTTCGAATGTATCGGAACAGAATCAGAAGTCAAACCCATCAATCCCAAATCAGTGGCGAGGCTATTCAGATCGGACGGACCAGATTCTCCTCCCCCATTCTCCGGGGTCGCCGGAATTGAATACTGGAGGCTCTCCGGCAATCCTTATATGACCAATTATCAATCTCCGAGTTTAGATTCTCTTCAGCATTGTGGAAATTTGCAGGGATTTGAAGAGGAATTGGGTATTGAGAGAGGGGCTAGAGCCACATTTTCTGTTCATGAAGAAGAAATTTCTTATTCGTCTTCGGCTCTGCATCAGTTCTCTGTTCCGCCATTAATGACACCTCCTCAACTTTTTTCGCCGCCGCCGCCGCGTGCGGTGGTTGCAGCAGAGGTGGAGCGAGTAAATGAAGGGGATGAAAATTTAGAACCACCGCTCCTCCGACTGGATTTTCAGGCATCGGAAGATGAAATAAGCAAAAATGAGAAACAGAGAGAGGCCGATGAGGAAGAATCAAGGAGGAAGAAGAAGAACAAGAAGAAGAAGAAGAAGACGAAGCAAAGGCAAAAGGGTGTTGAGAATTTCAACGATTTGCTCACCCCACAATATCACCATCGGAATTCATCTCCGCCACCGGCGGCGGTCCATCACTTTCAAATTTCCAGTAATATCGGCGAAACAAGAAAAGAGTACCCAGCTCCACCGCAGTCGCCGCCGCAAAAACACATCGCTGAAAGAACCCATAATAGCACCGGCGGGCAAGCGCCACCGCCGGTTCCGGTAGCTCCGCCGTACACGGCGGCGGAGTTGTGGACGGTAACGAATGGGGAATATCTAGGGAGAAGAAACGAAAATTCAGAGAGAAAGAGTCCGATGTTTTGTCCAAGTCCGGACGTGAACAGTAAAGCTGATAGCTTCATCGAAAGATTCAGAGAGGGTCTGAAATTGGAGAGGATGAACTCAATCAAGGAGCGGCAGAGGACGAAGAGGACATCCATTCTGGGCCGTGAGGGCCCAGAACTGTAAGATGACTCGGCCCAAGTTAAATTCTAATTAATTAATTAATTTCTTTATTTGTTTATTAGTGCCTAAATATATAATTATTTCCATCATTTTTCTATTCTAGATTTCATTCATCCGAGGTGAGTTTTTTCAATATCCTTTGATAATTATTTTATTTTTGATTTTCTATTTTAAAATTTAAACCAGTAAATAACTAGAGTATAACTCTAACGGGTTAAGGCACATATATCCAACTATGAGATTGAGAATTTGAATTACTATACCCATAATTTAAGATTTATATAGTTATGTTAACATTTCCATACTCCATGACGGTGAGGTTTTGAGATTTCAGTCCATATTTCTATACATTTAAAAGTTAAAGTTTGCATCCATATTTAACTCAATACCAAGTAGATAGTTCAAGATGAACCTTTGGCAGTTGTTTAATGAGGTCAGGTAGAGAGTGAGCTTGCTTAATGAACTCAACCCATCTTGCCTTGTTGCGAACTTTCTCGAGGCTCTGCTTCAGATCCATAGTAACCGAGTCGTGTGGGTGGGTTGCAAAAAATGCTTCTATTTCGTTTGCATCCTCATTGCTGCAAAACTGAAAGTGTTGGAATACAACTGTGAGCCCAAAAAGTCCCAAGAGATCATAATTTACGAATTGTGTTAAAGATATCTATAAAAGATTAAATTTACTGTAATCTATCAGCATACGTTTTTTAGTTGATTGGTAATTTAACATGATACCAGAACAGAAAATTTTATGTTCAAACTCTTGTCGTTTCCTTCCCATTTAATATTGATTACACTGGTTGAATTTTATACAAATTTTCAAACCCACAAATGGGGGAGGGTTAAAATATATGTAAATGATTAAATTTACCGTAACCCATCAATTTAAAGGTTGATTAGTAATTTAACACATTGTTTGAACTTGGACAGCACGCTGTAAAATCTTTTTTTACTGATAAGTGATATGCTCTGTGCTTTTCGAGTTATTAGGAGCTTACCGGAGTGATAATGTCACGGATGAAGTGAGTGAGCAAAAGATTAGGACCATATTTGTTAAAGATGAGCTCCCAATTCTCCTGCAGTTTTTTGAGCAAATATCCATTAATATGATGAAGTTCAAAAGGGGAATCTTCTTGGGACATCTTTCTTTTTCTTGGTTTACAATGCACGTATAAGCAAAGATGAATTCTGAATTCTGCGGCATTCTTGAGCAGATAAGCATGCTTGATGCAGAATGTTTGAAGGGGTTGAAGAAATATGGAGAAGTTTCAATTTCTAAGTCTTTGGTGTTCGGCAATACTAGAAGCCAAAAAGAGAAAAAAAAAAAAAAGCCATAATACTAAGTACTAACATAGATTAACATGAAAAGTACTCGAGTAGAGGAGAAGAATTAATTATGACCAAAAAAAGTGGTACAAGTATGAGACAGCCACAAAAATACAATATATATATATATATGTGGAAAACATTGTGGGAAAAATCTTCCAGTCTTTTACAGATTTCAATTTTTTTCTTACTTTAAAGAACTTGCACCTTTTCGCTGAGAATTCGGAGCATATTTATAACAATTGGAATTTTTACTTTTGATGAGGAATGAAACAAGGAATGATTGATGAAGTTTTACAGCCAGGGAATTGCATACCTTAAACCATTGCCATGTTCTGTGACGACCCTCAAAACTTATTCCAGAAAGCCCATAGATAACGTCTTGCTCTCTAACCTAATGATAACAGAAGAAATGAAACTTCTAAAAGCTATCAACGTGAAGTTTGGATCGGTGGCTCTTACAAATTAAGGTTGGCCGTACCTCCTCAGACACGAAGAAGTCCAGTGCTTTCACAACTATATTTGGGTCTGGACAAGCTGCTAAAATACCTGAATAGGATCAAGAATTTTAGTACTATGGACCGAGACAGTGACTGACAGCAATTTTATTATCATAAGTTTTTAAAGGATTCTCCGAATCTTAAGCAAAATTTCTTCCTTGTCTTCAGCTGCATCGGCTTCTTTGTATAGTTGCAACATGGATTCAAATCCATACCTACTTGAAACGGTGGCTTTCCTTATCACAGCCAAATAAGCAGCCTAAAACAGCATCTCAAATTTGTAATGCCTGAAGATCTCCAAATGGAGAAAACAATCTTGACATAATGCTCGTTACCTCCTTCATGTCAGCTGAAAGAAGAGTGGTCTTTCTCTCTCACATAAGCCTGGAAACGCCACATTGCTTCCTCGTGAGTTTTATCATCATCAAATGTGGCTAGCGCTGCGTAAATTTTTCCTCTTAGTAAAGCACTGGAATGGTCCTCATCAGGTATTGGATCCCAACCTAATTTTCTGCCGCAAATACTGGTTGGCAATGCGATAATTTATCGGTCTAATTTTTACTATAAATCAGCAATGAAGATGATGAAATTGAGTGTAGTGTAGGTATAAACCAAATAACGACTAAGTGAGCCTTCATAGCACTCTCATAGGAGAGTTCTTACTCGGCAGAGAACTGGAGGACATTGATGAAGAATTGTTTCAGTTCAAAAACTAAATCAGGGATAGCTTCAGTTGCAATGTTCTGCATGCCACGGCAGACCTGAAACAGAAAACTTGAGAAGTCAATACAAGCAAAAATAGTTGCCCGCAAGATGCAATTGTACAGAAATGGATCCTGTCCTTATTCCTCACATGAATGAGCCTTAAAGACACAATGTAGTCGAACTCTTTCCTGTAGACATCAATTAAGGAAAGCACAGATGATAATGGTTCTTGACCAGCCTCACAAAGTGCATATGCATCTTCTAAGATACCTGAACCATAATTCAAATGTTTAATTGGTTCTGTGAGTATTTAAGTGTCGAGATATATTTGAATTAAATTTACCAATCTATCAACTTAAGTTTTTAGGTTGAGTGGTGGTTTATCCATCTTTAAGATGTACCAGAGAGGGAGGTCCTCCCTATTTATAATGATTTTCACTTGTTGGGCTTTGAGCAATTATCCAAGCCCACAAGTGATGGGGAGGGTTGAGATATCCACCTAAATTAAATTTACCCAATTCATCAACTTAAACTTTTGGGGTTGAGCGGTGGTTTATTTTTTCTTAAGATCAAGAATAAAATTCTCAGAGAAATGATATAGGCAAAATGTCGATATCTATAATACTTCTCTCAATAGATAAATACTGTTTTACTTGTAAATGCAACATAATTCGCAGTCACTGACCGAACTTATCTGTATCTGACAGTATGTTGTTTTCTATTGCCTTCCTTAATTGAGATGCAAGTTTATCCTCATATTTTACTCTATAAAAACCGCTCTGGTTTATGTTAACTTTGATCCACGAATTTTCATCCCATGTGTCCGGTATTGTTTCAGCGATTGGAGTGGCATTACCACCAGAAAAATCTTCCGACATATCAACCTTATGAAACTTAGTCTCCAAAAGGAAGTTTTTGCGTCTGTTGTATGAACCAAGTGCCAAGGTGACTGGAACGATCCATTGGCTATCAGTATGTTGACCAGATAACAAGAAACGTGACTGCAAAGTGCAGACCAGAGTCAATATTATAACTCAAAAAGAAAAATATATTCTAAAATCAAACTTCCACTATAGAATTCAAGCTATTCTTCATTTTAATCAATTTCATCAGTTTTAAGACCTGCTCAAATTCCAGCGTGTTATCTCTGAACTTCACAGAGATAATAGGATATCCATATTCTTCGTCCAGGTGTCCATCATTAAGTTTATTTGTGTACCAGATTCCTCGGAGATGACAGCCCATAGATCATTCGTTTTCGCATTTTTCCAAGCGTATCTCTTTATATACTCACTCAAAGCTTTCTGTTTCACAAAATCACACATCAAAGAAATAAACTTATATAAGCAAAAAACTAAAGAAAATTAGGTCGTGAAATCTTGCACTCAAGAAAAACCAAAATGAATTCTGATGGGGAATTTCTTTTTAAGATTACATAAGATCTTGAATTATTGCAGACATGAGAATGACAAATTCTAAAGTCTTCAAGAACAATCATAATGATTTATATAGCAAGGTCATTTCAATATAGAGACTCGAGATGAAAATATCATGTCATGACTTGTGACTTGTTCCTCAAGGTAAATGTCATGTCAATGATTAAAAAAAAAACTCTGAATGCAATACTTGTCACTCACTTGAATCGTGTCATCTCCAAATGACAATATTGGCTAGCTACATATGAATTAGTCCACCAGGTAAAAAAATTTCAAGTTCCATTTTGTCAAACCACTAAGTATAACCCTTTTAAATGTGATGTATGGGGACAAAAAAGCTAGATCTTCTACTCACTTAAATTGGATGAGATCTTTCCAATGCATCAATAAGTAGGCCACTGGCAGTCTTTTGGAGAAATTGTATCCACACTTTCCATTCAGGAAACAATGTCTCAATGACCATATAGCTTATCTAGAAGTTGAATATCATATATGAGGATGACGATATATAAAATATTTAATGTACAATGTAAGCTTGCAAGTAGGAGGAGAGCTCAAATTACTCATGTAGCAACCCCTCGTTTAGCCATAAATCACTCCACCAGTCCATAGTGACCACATTTCCAAACCAATGGTGTGCTACTTCATGTGCCACAACTATAGCAAGCTGATAAGAATAGGATGATTTAACTTCAATGTTATTCATTATATTTTTCAGTTCTAGTCATTTTTTTTGTGATTCATATAGGTGAGTTGAATGTATTAATATTTTGAACTGCAGAAAGTTTCATTAGAAAAAATGAAGAATGCAACTAGGCCAAAATAACTAAAAGGGTATCTAGATATCTGCAAACTCACAGTCTGCTTCTTATCAACAGTAGAATGTATGTCATCATGTAGCAAAAAGTTTTCTCGATATATGATCAAACCGTTATTCTCCATAGCACCACCACCAAAGTCAGGAACAGCAACCATATCGAGTTTAGGAAGTGGATAGCTCATTGAGAAGTACCTAAAAATTTATAATTACTACCAAAGATCACTAAAAACTAAGATGTTATATAAAATGTCGGGGGAGGGTGGGGGGTGTGGAGCAAAAAATTATATTGATTTCCAAATAGGCCTTGGATTCTGATGATGGCTTGTACACCCAAAATCAAGAATATATAATTTAAAACTAGTTTGTTGGAACCAGCTTTTAGGCAGGCAAAATCTGATGCATTTTCTTGTAGAATTTATTACCTCTCGAGTAGAGAAAACAATGAGAATGGTCAGTCTTCTGTCAATCCTTGCTAACAGCATTGTATAACTAATTAGATGGTAACATATGCTAGACAGGGAAAGGAAACAATGTCTGTTGGTAGAATCCTTACTTAGTAAAAAGATTGAGCACCTTGACCGCAACATTAAGGGAAAATCTCCCTTTTTCGCTCTCACCCAATGGACAATATACACGAACCTTTATCCCTGGATGAATAGTTTAACATTTATATAACATAATGGAACCAACCTCAGATTAATACAAGGAAAAAGAAAGCCTCCAGCATAATAGACCTTCAGCCGTGGTGTCTTCAATATAATGAAATAAACCAATCACGAAAGCCACCACATAGGTTGACATATGTGGAGATTCCTCAAAATAAACGGTCTTAATGTTCCCATTGAGTTTTTCATCCAAAACAGGCATGTTGGATAGTGCCATCAACTCTTTAGGCACATCTAACGTAATTTTGAAGCTTGCCTGCTCATGGTAAGACAAAGCAATTTTGAAAGACAGGACACCCTTACTTCAAAATTCAAACCAAGAATTGAATTGAAATTGAAGAGAAAACAACGACCAAATAGAGTTACAGTATGTCTAATTTACAGTGAAACCTTCAAGGCAGGTTCATCCCAACATGGAAAACACCGCCTTGCATCCACTGCTTCAAACTGAGTAACTGCCATATTCTTCTTCACACCTCCATCAACATAAGCACTGTGAAAGAGCAAATATGCAATGACATCGTTTAGCTTCAAACATCTTTTGGACTGAAACTATCGCTCTAGTCTCTAACTTTCTTTTCCGTGGTTAAACTATTTTTCATTCTAATGTTTGAACTAGTATTTCATATCAGTTCCATCCTTCTATAAAAAAATCTAAAAAATTTCCATAGTTGGTAGTGTACTCTAGCACTGGACCAAGAATTAAACGACATAAGAGACCAATCTATTACTGAAAGATACATGTATTGAATTTGAATCAAACATCCGCAGATGATTCTTTCAACTCGGATTATATTATACCCAGAGGCAAACACCACCTATAAAAACCCTTTAAATGACTGTTGAGAGGCAGAAAACTCAATCTCCAAAATTCCTTCACCAACACCAAGCACATCATCAAACACCAGAACAAGTATCTCGTCTTCCACATCCAAAATAACATCAGAAGGCTTACACTTCTGCAAATTGATAATGCAAAAGTTAAATACAAGGACAAGCCTAGTTAAAACCGAAGAAAATCAAACGGTTACTAACCTGATTGTTGGAGCTGCAGTAACAAACTCCATGAACATCGAGCTCCAGAGCATTCAAGACGACGAACTTCGTATCAGCGACAATGCTGAGAGTAATCTGTACGACTCCAGAGAAAGTGCAAGTAGAGAGATCGGTTTTGAGATGAAGATCGTAGCAGTTTGAAACGGCGAACTTGGGGAGCCGCCATTGGCCTTTGAATTGCTGTAATATCTGCTGCTTCTGCTCCTCCATGATCATCGAACTAGAATTTGGAAGTGAGAAGACTCTGTTTCTCTCTCTCAGTCAGCGAAGATATGTTTGAAGTCGTTGAGACTTTAGAAAGAAGCCTATAATTTTTGCCTCCATTTTCCGTTTCCTCTTGACTTTTCTCTCTTACATTATAAATTTAGTCGGTAACCGTTTTGTTTTTTATTTTTTATTTTTTATTTTTAAAATTATTTTTTTAGTACAAAAAAAAATAAATTTATTGATACTACTTCTTCATGGTATTTTTTTTATTTGGTCACCAGTTATTAAAATCTATGCCAATATTTAAAAACTAAAAAAATAATTTTTATGAATTTGTTTTTGTTTTTTTGGAATTGGACTAAAATGCAATGTGTTAAAAAAATTAAAACATACAAAATATATATATATATATATATATATATACCCAAAGGAATTGTGAGCAAACCAACCTAAATTTAAAAAGCAAAAAATGAAAAATGAAAGAATTATCAAAGCTTAAACTTTCAGATTTGTATCTAACAAACCCTTCAACTTTAAAAAATGTCTTATAAATTCTTAAATTTTTAATTTTGTATATAATAGGTATCGCTTTTATAATAGATCTATGAACTTTTTAACTAATAAATATATCCGTTAAATTAAAAGTTAAAGGATCAATTAGATACTTTTAAAAATATGAGAGCTATTAAATATAATCTACTTTTAATGATTTAGTCTCACAGTCTCTATTAAATATAATCTACTTTTAATGATTTAGTCTCATAATTTGAAATTCAAAGGTATTAAAAATTTTTTGAAGTTTAAAAAATCTCACTTGTACTTTCTCACGACATAATTTTTATAGTTTAAAATTTATAACAATCTAATCTAGTGAAATAAAATGAATCTCATGTGTACAAATATTACATCGTTAATTTAGTGAAAATATAGAGGTTGGGGGATGACTTATAGTTAAAAAAATAGATTTATCTTATATTTAAAATATTAAATCCAACATAACTTGACTATATCTCCTATATTTGAATTATAATATAAAAATTTATATTTAAAAATAATTATATTTTAGAAAAATGACAGCTGAAAATTAAACTAACTAAACCCAGCAATCATTTTAGATTATTTTTTTAATCCGTGTATTTTTCTTTATAAGTCAATATCCACGTATATAATTCCTGGAAATTGCAGTCCTTGTCAAGGAAGGAAAGGACCCATTTGACGATGTGATGGGAAAAAAATCCTAGAAATAGCCGCACCTTTCCTAGTATTAAATGTGACGAGATAATAATTTATACCATGGCATTACACTTCAAATAAAAATCATGTTAACAAAAGGACATAACCATGATATTATACCAAATGTCGTGTAACAATTTCATTCAAATCCATTGTACTAAAAAAAATAATAATAATTCATTCAAATCCGATCTCCGAGATAAATGCCATTCCTCAAAACTACTACGAAAAGTAACTGTTTGTAGAGCTAGTTCAAGGTTCAAATTACTTCCCACAAAAATGTATAATGTAATATTCTCAAAATAGTAATAACAATAACAATTCCTTAAAATTCTCATCATTTATCCACTCTAACCATGGGTGAGAAAGCAGTAAAGGCAAAAAAAAAAAGTGATTCTGAGAAACTGCAGAAGATGTAGGAGATGAAATGAAACAGAATCAATCCAGACCACAAATTTCCACTTGCAGTTTACAAACTGGCATTTTATAAAACATGCCAAACAGATTGCAGCAAGCAAGTACTTTTACTAACTACATGAATCAATAGGGAACAACTAACAAGACTACAAAATATATATATATATATATTGAGAACGTGGGGGCAGGGAATATCAATGGAGAATGAAAGCCGTAAACCAGAATGAGCAGAATGTGAAACCCACAAAAGAAGAACAAAAAAATTTAGGGTAGTGAGCCGAACTCTAGATGTACACAAATCATTGCCGCCGGAAAGGGACTGTCCGACTTATTGCGCCGCCGGATGAAGTGCAGTGGAGATCCAATCAGAGGCAGCTGTTTGGATGTCCAGATCAATGTTGGGGGTGAGGGAAAGAGGGGTTACTGCGACCTGTTCTCGTCGAAAAAAGAAAAACCAAAAAACAAAGGACCACTCAGAAACTTATTCAATCATGACTTTATCGTTTGGGACAAAAAAAAGGGGCTTGTACTGGAAAGAAAAGGGAAACAAAATAGATCATTCAAGATGAAGGTCAATCAACTTACAAATCCATTTTCAAGGGCTCTAAAATCCAGATCATCGTCCTTCTTGTTATCCTGCTCCTTATCCAGAAACTGCACGTGAAATAAATGAGTTTCCTCGTGGTGTACTATGGGACGAATGGACGAACGGCAAAAAATCATAAACAGCCGAAAGTTATAAATAGTTTAGAGGTAAATAGAAATGCAGAAACAGCACATGAGCATGCGCACAGCACAACCACAGTTTGAATGTGATCAACGCCATTCACCTATTCCAACAGGTGGGCACAATTCTAGAAGTTAAAAGCATTCTCCAAGCTGAATCCAAGAGTCATTTTACAGTCAATACCTCCATTCGGAAGAACTTCTTCACCCGCTCAGAATCAGATTTTCCCACTGCTCCAGTTGACTCAATTTCCACGATATTCTGCCGTTGTGTTGTTAAGCGGCGAGCAGCTCCCTAATGAAAAATGAAATTTGTTATTCTAAACCACAAAAACAGAGAATGCACAGAGATCCTTCCTTTTCAAGAGTATAACTTATTAAGACAAGATGTTAAGAAGTACTTGACCAACAACTCCACTTATAAAGAATTAACGAATGTGAAGACGCATCATAATTTTTTGAAGCTACTCACAGCAGCAGAGGCATCTCGACCAAGTTGTGCAAGCTGAAGACCAAGACTTTGCTGATTGGACATAAAATGTCCAGCAGAATACCTGCTGGCCGATACAGCCTGCCAGTTCAGAGTAGATCTCCACAGACTTCTCTTTGTTGATTTAAATCCCTGTCAAAAAATGTCAACTATACTGACCAAGAATAGCGAGAAATTACATCCTGATAAACAGAGAATAATAATAGCAAAACAAACTCTTCGTTTTTCTAAAAAAGATACATAGATAATTTATTTTAACCAAAAACTGGATAAATATTTTATAAATAATAACAATTTTAAATTGGGCAAAAGAAAAGATTTGGAAAAATATTCCTAGAGGCTAGAATGATATCCCGAGTTAATACACGAGGCCCATATTGCAGGTTGACTACTTAGGAACAACAAATTCAGGATTGTGTGACTGAAAGCTGTAACTTTGACAATAACTGAAGCAGTAACCAATTAGCCATTACCTTTTCAAGCTATTAAAATAGGTGAGGACTTAAGGAGAAAAATATACCAACTAGTTAGAGAGGAACAACAGGTGTTAATACGAAGTGCAACAGATTGCAGGTAACTTAGAATTGAATACCAACTATAGTCATTCCTGGACTAGACTTGAACGGAAGTACAATACTTCATATCTACTAACTAATAAAACAATCAAGAACCTGATAGACATGGGAGGAAAAAATTTCTTGAATATTGCAGATTCATAATTTGCTACACATAGCATAAGTCAATATAAGTTTTATCCGACTTTCAATTAGTACTCCCTATAATAAAAAATAAAGGGTTTCCCTGCAACTTACAGTTGATTTGATTAAAACATCGAATGATGCATTCTAGAGATCACTTCTTCTATAGATAATAAAGAAGAATCATTCAATGGGGAGAGGCAAAATTCAGGTGATATAACATCCTAAATTCCTAATTGCAACTACTCACATGTTTGGAACATATTTTTCCACTAAGTTAGAGAATTTTCAATTTAAAATGTAAAAGGAAGTGAAGTGCAAACCTTGTTTGTCAAAGGAGATGTAGGTATTTCAATGTTGAGAGCGCAACTTTTAGGGAAATTTCCCTTTTCTATATCATTTATAGCTGCATTTATCAAAGGCAAACAGACCGAAACAGCATCCTTGAAATCATTTTCTTGGCTTTGATCCTTCTTCCTGAAGTTTAATACAATGAAGGAAAATATATTTTAAGAGTAATAACTAAGCAGCGGTGAAGCTCAATGTGGAAAATACATCATCAACCAACCAATTCAGAGATACTGATATAGATGGTACACCACAAATTAATGCCTCCCTCGCTCCAGCAACAACGCCTGAGTACAACCTGGCAGATTTAAACATGCAGATTTAGCACCAGATCAAGGATCAAATGATAAACATTGCGGCCTACGCTGACTTCTTCATATAACAGACAGAACTTACATATGATGACCACAGCTCGATCCCCGGTTAATTCCACTAATTACCTGAAATTTATACCAAATATATCATCATGACAGATTACTGGGAATTAAAGTAGATCTAGAAAACCCACAGCTATAATCTATAAATTCTAACCAGAAGAGGCTTTGACCAGGAAAAAAGAGCTCCAGATAGTGCTAATGACACACAATCTACCGGTGTTCCTGAGGAAGAGTTACCCAGTGCAATTAGCCATTGAAATTTTGCAGCCTGCAGGCAAGGATGCATGTTTGTGTACAACCAATAGCCAAATGGGAAACAAGTTTAAAATAGACCAGTGACGTGAAAACATCATGATTCTGGCTGATGAATTAAACTGTTTGCGCAAAAACATTAAACCAAAAAATAAAAGATTAGACGAAGTTTAATTCACAACACAGGGAAATCAGAGAATATAAAAAACCCAAATTTAATCAAAATAGATCATATCCATGACAAGTTATGACAGTTGAAAAGATAATATTAAAGGAAAACCGCAGTGATGGTCATACCCGAAACTTCGTAGGCTGTGGCACCGTTTATTTCAGCAGAACTCACGGCAACCGTTTCTCGTAGAGTCACAGAATGACTTGACACTGATTTGTCCCTGCAGCAGATTCCCGAACTATTTAAATCACGAGTTTTCGATATTCAACGACGAAGATATCAAGTAAAGAAATCACGCATGTACAGATGAAAATAATCAATAACACAACAGAATGCCAAAAACGGACAGTTATATCCACAACAAGAAACAAATATTGAAAGAGTGCTCAAGTAGCCAAAACATAAATCCAATCCACTAAAAGATGGAAAAAGAGGAAGAACATCAACTCACGATTGCGGAGCGCAGACATGGACGTTGTATGAACCTTCTCGAACAAGACCTTCAACGAGGTAAGTGAGTCCAGGAGACTCGATTCCTTCGCTATTAGTAACAAGAATAATGGGCTTGGGAGTTCCGGAAACCTCAAGATTGGCATCAGAAGTAGGAGAGGAAGGCTCGGCGGATGCAGTGGCATCCTTGGATTCAGCGCCTGGTTCCCCCGCGCCCTTCCTGCTGCGTAGGACATCTTCAAGATTGGAAACAAGGCCCGGAGGCAAGAAGTTCTTCTTCACAGAAGTAGAGGAAGTCATAGACTTCAATTCAAAAGGACAACAAAAAGAAGGGTGATTCTTGGGGATGCAAGAAGACGAACAAGAAGCTTCTCTGCAAGAAATCAGAAATCAGAACCCTAAAATCAGAGGGAAATGAGCAGAAGAAAAGGAAGAGGAACAACAATAAAGCGCTGAAAATGAAAACGGTGAAATTGGTGAGGGAAGATAGATTGGTGGTCCGGTTCAAACGGCGTTACTTTCGTAGAGAGAGAGAGAGAGAGAGAGAGAGAGAAGAGGGAGAGAGTTTACTGGTTTTTATGGCGTCATCCAAAATGGTGAAGAAGAAACAACAGTAATTAATGGTAGCAGGTTTTCGGTACATTTTCCACTTTTCTGTTTCCGTAATGAAAAGCGAAAACTTCACCTTTTTTTCTTTTTTTTTAATCGCTTTTTAGCATAAGAAAAATAATATCTTAAATTACCATTTCAATTCAAGGTTTAATTTAATTTAATTTCTTGTTTGACACATTTTTCTTGTACCCCTGACATTATTTTTCTATTTTTTAATAAGTAATATATGGGTAGAAATTCAAATTCCTATCTTAGGATTGAGATAGGTATTTTAACCTATTAAGTTAACATTATATTAAATTACATTTTGATTTTGAAAATACATGTTGTACATCAAATAAGAAAAATATTGCATTTATGACATGTATTTTTTTGAAAAAAATCGCTCATATATCATTGTAAAATATTACTATATATTTGACATGATCAAAATTGCTCAAAATTGCTCTTATGTAAAATAGTAATGTTTTTTTTTACAATATATATATGATTTAGGAAATGACGAAATACTAGAGTTATTCCAAAACGTATCTTTAATAATAGCTTGAAAATTTTAGCAAAATTATAGGTACTTCGTTGAAATCAATATAGATAATTTTACCAAAATAAAAAAATATTGAAAATTATTATTATCTTTAGGCTAAATTAAGTTTTTTTAGTTAGACTAAATCAAGCTTTGTAAACTTTACATCACTGAGGCTCCTATAACCAAAATTTTATAGTCTTTTTCTTTAAATTTTTTATTTGGTTGTTTATTTCTCCATTATTTTTTATTTCTTTTTGAGTACGAGTGGAATGGAGGAATCGAACTCTTAAAAATTGTGTCAAAAATGACTGGAAAAGTGGAAACAAGACCCGATATAATTTCATCGTTATGAGAAAATCCAAAATCTTTGTAGACAGAACCAATCATTAGTTCCCAACTATGGGACGAATGGAATCCTATACATTACCTCTTGGTCAGAGGTAGATGTTAGTTACCGTAGAGCTAGATTCATATTGGCAAAGATCCATTTTTTTTATCTAAAAAAATCATTAATTTTTAACCATGTATTCTTGTCTTAATTTTTTTATTAAAATTTGCTAGTTGCTAAGGTATAGACATAACTTAATTGATCAATACATTGATTAGCTGTTCATACTTTCAATATTGAAATCCCCTCGTTACTGAATTATAAAATTTTTTAAATGAATCTCGTATTCATATTTTGTATTTTAACTATTCAACATTTTGTTTTGTCTTAATCGAATATAAATTCAAATTTCATCATGCAATCATATATTCATGTAATGTAATTATTTGAAAAGTAATCTAAAAAAAGTATGAATTAATTTTGTAAGTTGTATATGTATCTCCTATTCTTTATTTCTACATCATGTATTATTTATTATAAATATAATTTAAGTGAAAAATATTATTATTTTTTTTTCCTTTTCAACACTGAGTAGACGATGATTTCAACTTAGGACCTCTTGGTGAGAAATAGATACCTAAATTAGTTGAGTTAAGTTCAAATTATATATAAAAAAATTTATTATTTATTATTAGGTGAGACATTTCCATTATATTTATGTCTTTGTTTATAAGTAAGACTTATTTGTTTGTATTTATAATATATTATTGGTTACTTGCCCAACTTTACAATGGCATATTTTTATTATTGTAAAGAAAAACTAATTATTTAAAAACGAATATAAAAAATTTAATAATATGATTTGTTAAAAGAAAAAAAAAAGTCCACTTTACAATTGTATATGATATTTATACATGATCGCTAAGATAAATAAATATAAATGGAGTTTTCATGGTGAAATTAAAATATCAATATAAGTTGACATCATCTTAACCTGTTAAAAAAATTACAGATGAAATAAAAACAATGGCCATTTTAATATAAAAAAGTTACACATTATTTATATATATATATATATATATATATATATATATATTTTTTTTTTTTTTTTTTAACTTGAACTATATATACATGAGTTCAGCACTTTGGTTGGATCATTAGAGTGGAGAATCGAACCATCATCCTTATTTGGTTTCTTATTTACTCAACTGTGCTCGAATTGATCAAATATAAATATTTGTATATCTAAATTATAAGAGGTGAGTTTGTTGTCATGTTAAATAACACCAACTAATTTACTACCAAATATAAGAACGTGGTTTTTAGTATAACAAGATGTGAAGTGATGATTGAAATTCACAATTTTTTGATCGGAGTTATATGTTTATGCCTTAACTAGTTGAATTGTACTCATATTGTCCATTATAAGAATTAATTCATTTAGATTTGTTTGGAAATTTGTAATTTATGGGGGTTAACATCCAAGATAGTAGGTAATGACAAATATAAAAAAAAATATTAAGTTTATCATAATTGAACCATGACTTTGCTATTATCTTAATATTAAAGTTTAAATTATCAAAGTAATAAAATAAAGTTTAAGGTTTGATTTCTCCTAATCCATTGATTGAACTAAAAAAAATATCACATTCATATTTAAAACGTGTTATCAAATATGAACACAAAAATATGCATGATTGAAATGTTAGGCTCGTTCGGTCGTTGGAGTTAAACTACAATTTTTCTAGTTCAATATTTATAGGAGTAGAAATTGAATCATAAATTTTGAGATGACAATATATATTTTATCTATTAAACTATGTTTGGATTAACAAATTTTTAACGCGATTAATCAAGTAATATGAAATTTATTGTTTAAAAAAATATAATTTGAAATTTAAATTCAAAGTACGACTTTAATATGAATGGGATGAGAACGAGAGCAATTAGGAGACTAATCATCGGCTAAATTTCTAACTTTTCGCCGTTTTTTGGACCGTCTCTTTTGAAAAAACCAAACATATGAAATTGGAAAAAAGAAAAAAAAGAAGTTGTGTGAATGAGTTGGCCAAGTCGATTCCTCATCTGACTGTAATGTTATTTAAGCAGATGGTGGGCCCCGATTGTGAAACTGAAAGTGTGTGGCGAACACGTTGGCCCGGACGAGGAACGGGGATATTCTTATCCCGTTCCGTTGCCGCATATATCCCGAATCCAAACAAAAATGCAATCAAGGTTTCAAGACTCCGGAGAGAAAGGGGACATCGCACGTGTCAAAGCCCATACTCCAGAAATTTTAATATTTCTATCTCACGAGTAAAATAAATAAATAACAAGGTTCTTGGAATTATAAAAAAAAAAAATTATAAACCTATTGAACAAACATTAGACTTCCATCAAAGATTAAAATATCCATCAACATATTGGTATATCGTACATTAGAGGATTCGACATTGATATTTTTCTCATATATCGTGTTTGATCCTGAAAATGATCAATAGTACGAAGGTCGAACTAATGAGCTAATGAATGATCGAGGGACCTGCAAAACAGAAGAAGCGCAAGAGGAGACTTTACCATCATGGAGCGGCTTTTTGCAAAAAGATGAGGGGAATCGTGATTGATATAATATATATTTCTTTACCACTCTTGCGCTCATTGCTTACTCCTCAATAGCCCATATGAATATGGTGACTATTAGTATGTTTAGTCGGGCGGCGGCCGTTAGGTCGCCTATTTTGAGTTATGGACACACAAGGCCAAAACATGTGTGTCGAGTGTGCGACCCATCTACCTACTAGCAATGTGGGAGAAAACATAGCATGTTGCTCCATTATCGATTGATTCTAGCGGCGGATAATAGGAAAACCTCTCTCATGGACCTTGCCCGTCCTAAAAAGGCATTCCAAATTCTCAACGGCTTCTACAGCTTTCAAGAAAAGATGATGGTGTAACATTGTGTGTATAAAATTCTTTAATTTTTGAGGAAATCTGATGGGATTTTAGCATTTACAGTAATCCGAAAGCTAGGAATAATCATATTCATATTTTCTACTTTTGATGCTGTCTGACTCTAGTATAGTTCTGTCCATTATCCTTTCAGTTTCTTGAATAACCTGTAATGGTCGTAGTTCTCAATCCTTGAAGTTTGCTGGATCACCTTATAGAAAGTGTATTTTGAAAGAGGGGCCAAAGAAATATTCCCACAATTTCAGGTCTTCTTTAATTTGCTCTCCATTTCTAAGTTTGTAGCTTTCGCAGTAGCTTCATCGATGTTACCTACCAAATAAAAGGCACTGTTTAAAAAACCCAAAGGATGTAGGAACAATCCAACCTTATTGCAATCGAATCATGATTAGGAAATATGACATAATTACAAGATCTTACAGTAGTATTGATCCACAGTCTTCGTTAGATCAAGTGTTTGTATGATCTATACTTTGAGATAATATAGTTTCACGTACCTGAAAATGAGGTGGAATATCTCTATTTATTAGACTTCTGAGAAGACTTTCGACAAACCTTCAACTGCTCTTTGACAACTCCAAGAATTTTGTTGTGTTGTTTGAGATTCTATTGGATGTTTGAGCCTATAGATGCTATGATCGTTTGACTCGACTGTTAACTCAAGCGACCGAGGTAAGAGATATAAGTCAGTTTGACCTGAAATATAACTTTTAAGTTTGCGACATATCACTCAGCCTTATGAGAGGTCCAAGCTATTGTTCTTCTTTACCGTGATTCATTATCTTGATTCACTGTAGTATGGTCGCGCCATCAAATGTTGGCACATGACGGGTGAGAAATCACCTCCAATATATCGTATAAATATTTATGAAACATAAAAAATATCATCCATTAGTCACCAATATGAATTTATATTAATAATAAGATATATAACATATTTCAAAAGTGTAAACATAAGTAGTGATTAGGTATATATTCATGGCTAAAAGATCGTAGGTCGAACTCATAACATTTTAGTTGGGAGTAAATGCTTTAACTACTTAACTAATTAAGTCATGTTTAGATTGACTAATGGCTAGTTTCAAATGTTTTTATAAGTGGTAAAATACATGCTTAAGAAAGAAACCAAAACGGAGTGGACATAAATTTTGAAAATGAAAACTAAAATCAAATGAGGCCTACAAATTTAGAACTTGTTATACGCTTATAATCGATAAGACAACCCTTAAAAGTTTAAATATCCCAACTCGTAATTTCATCAAAATATATAAATTAAATTTTATAAAATAGTTTATAGGGTGAAACAAAAAAAAAAAAAACTACCAGTTCAGTTAGAAATTTAGGTGGCCAACTTCAACATAGACATATATAATCGATTTATAAAAATTGGAAGTTAGAATTTTAACCACTTTAAAAATGTGGTAAAAATTAAATATATGGCTAGAAATAATACTGACATTCAATAATTGGTAAGTTTTCCGTCCATTGCCTGAAGCCTTGATTCAATAATTGACTTCCAATTATTTTTTTTTTCAATATGAATATAGTTTACAAATAGTTTCTTTAAATTTGGCTTTGGCCACGTTTCCTTACTTTTTAAGGTTTCGAGGACAACAAAACCGTAATTTTATGGATGGACAAATTTTATACAAAATTTTGTAAGAAGTATTATTTTTCCATTATTTGATGAATTATGTTTAATAGCATGTTCTAGTAATTATTGAACCATGTTCAACAATTATATTTATATACTCTATAATTTTATTGTCTCCAGTAATATAATTGTACCGAAGACATTATAGACAATTCTTTTATGTATTTTTATGCAGTGCAACTGCAAGCAACTAAAATATATTTTATTTAAAATAATAAAATATAAATTGATTTAAGTTGGGTCACCGACAGTGCAAAAGGTCAAAAGTGTAAACAAAAAATAACCTATCGAAAAGGTATATTGAAACCAAATTTAGGAGGCCGTTTATAACCGTTTATGTTTTTAGTTTTTTTATTGTCTTGTTTTATGTTTTTTAAAAACAAAAATAACTATTCTTTTATTTTTAGAAAATTGAAAACAACCAAACCATTTTAATTTTATGTTTTTTAAAAAGTTAGGAAATGGAAGAAATAAGTTAGAGAATGAAAAATCTATGCATAGTAAATATGACTATGGTGTCTCGCTGAAGTTGATATCCCCTTTTCATATTCTTGTCATCGGTGAAGATAAAAAAAATAATTTAAGACCTCCCGTTCTAATACCATCTTAAGGATAAATTTAATTCATATATATGGATGCTAACAAAAAGATTCCCTTAGAAAATTTCTCATTTTCGCTCCCTCTCTCGTCTTTGCTCTCTCTATCTTTGTTTTTCTTGCTGTCACTCTCATTCTCGTTCTCCCTGTTTTCCCACTTTCTTTTCTCTCACTCTGTCTCTTTTCTTGTCCATCTTGTTGGAAAAAAATACAAGTAACAAAACTTCTTCCCATCCACACCGTCTGAGTTCGTCGTCGAAGAGAGAAATCGTAGATTTTGAACGTGAGTCTTTGAGTCCATCATCGAAGAAGGCAGAGTTGGTCGATCCAAAAAAAGAAAAAGAAAATAAAACATATACATGTCTTCATATTTTCAGAACCAAATATAGTTCAATTCATCTCATAAAATTGAAATTAGAAAAAAAGGAGCAAGCTCTAACAATGGTAGCAACCTACCGACTTCATGAACGAATCTATATTGGTTGGAGAATCGGTGGACGAATCATGCCACTATATAGAACCGTTGCTCGTCACCAATGAATTTTGTGAGGAGGAAGATTTTTTTAAAGAGAGAAAGAGGAGAGAGAGGGAAGAAGCATAAATTTTGTGAATAAGAACATTATTTGGAAGTAGAAAGAAAAGACCAAGGATAGAGAGGGGAAAGAGGAGGGAAGCTAAAATTGATTTTCGTATTTTCGAAGATAAAGAAGTGCAATTTGGTAATTTTTTAAAAGTTGGCAAAAAATCAAGTGACCGTCCCTCGAGTTCAAATTCTCATATTTTATCATATAAAATATGTTTAAAGAAAAGAAAAAAGAAAAGAAGAAAAGATAAAGATACTTTGTATGCGTGTTTGTATCAATGTTTTAAAGGTCGACGTTAATGAAAATATCAAGGTCTCAATTTTATGGAAATATCGGTAAAATGTCGATGTCGATTGATATTTTTGTAAAAATTATGAATATCAATGGTAAAAAAAATATTTAAATTAATAAATAAACATTTTCCTATTTCTAAATTAGTTAAACATAATTATAATTAATTTTATGTATATATTAGTTATATTTTGTTGATTTTCTTGTATTATAATGGGAATATCGATTCATCTCTCATATCGTTGTCAAATCTATAGAAATATCGATATATCGACGTATATTTAGGACTATGGTTTGTAGTAGAGCTTTCAAACGACATGTCGTCATGCTTTCACTACGGTGTACAACTGTAGACTAGCTACATGTCGGAAATGAACTGAAGCTTCGAGCCGAAGACACCGCTCGCTCGGCGACGGCGGTGCAAATAACAGAGCGTTTCCGAAATTTCAGCTTCCAAAAATTTCGAAGCGGGCCGTTCAATCAATGGAGATAGCCGGCGAAGACGGTTCAAAGTTAGTTGTAGGTGAGCCAGTGACGATATTCGGGAGAGGCTCAGGATTTGCTTCCAAAGATCGGACAGTATCTCGTCGTCACCTTTTAATCGAAGCTAAAACCTCAGAGAACTGTGATGGAGCTCCCGTGGAGCCTTGGATTTCCTTCGAGGTTATTGGGAGAAACCCTATTTGGGTTCGGAGCGGCAAAAATGGCGAAATCAGAACATTTAGAAGGTCGGAAAAGGGCGAGATTGCGCCTGGTGAATCGTTCTGCGTGGGCGGGCAGGAACCGACTTGGTTCAAATTAAACAAAATCGCTGAAATCGAAGAAGGGAAGCGAATTGTTCCGAAGACCGAGGATCAATTTGCTGAGAGGTTGACGCGTTCTTCTGATTCGGAGGATATCGATGTTTCTGGCATTGATCCTGTCAAAGGTTTGCTCCCGAAAACCTATCTTGATTTTCCGAGAAAAATTGTAGGAAAATAAACTAACCATCACTTTTCAGATTGTTTACAAATTAAGCGTTGGATTTTGATAATGAAAAGTAAAATTAGCAGTTACTAAAAAGAACAAACGAGAAAATTGTTTAGAAGTTCCAAATTGCAAATCTATCATACTGATTGTGCTTACTGTTCCCTTGTCAGAATTTGGTTTTCTTGTTATGGGGCACGAGTTTGAATGCTATGGCAATCGAGTGATTCGTGATGCAAAAAAGTGGGACTGGTTTCTGGATGAGCCGAGAAAAGGAAGCGATGATGATGAAGATTATGGGAGGAGAAAGAGGAGAGGAGTAAGGGGGAAGAGAAAAAAAGGAGCAAACAGTGACGATGAAGATTGGACAGATGAGAATGAAGATGCTGTGGAAATGATTGCAAAAGCAAAAAAGGTTCAAAGACCCAAATACTCCACGAGATCAAAGGATCACAATAAAACTAACAAGGATCAAAATAAAGCTGCTAATTCTAACAAAGACTATGATGAAGAAGATGAAGATGATGAAACTTTAGGAGGTTTTATTGTAGATGATGAAGTAGACAACGAAGAACAGATGGACGAAGATGAAGAAGAAGAATTTTCGGACGACGATGATGAGGATGAAGATTGATGGAGCGAATAGCTTCGCTTGGCTGCTGCTAACTTTAGGCTTGTTCTGGGCAGGTTTGTCTTTGTATAGTACTTTCATTGTTAGTGTCATAATCTTGTGAAATATAGAAGAAGAGTCAGTTTTATGTTTTAGTTCAAATTATATTTTGAAAATCATCTTTGGGTTTTTCGATGGATTGATTAATTTTCGATGTTGATATATTGGAAATCCATCCGTGATCTTCTTTTTGTCACTTGTTCTAATGTTGAGCATCTCATATCCTTTACAGACTTCTTTCCTAAACTTCCATTATCTGAATTCTTGTTGTTTCCCCTAGATTTGAGGGCTCTTGCTGTTGTTTGGATTCTTTTTCTTAGCTTCCACTATGTGCATTATTCTTTAGGAAATGGTGAGAAAGACTGGATCATTCCCTTGTTATGGATATGGAGGCCGCGAGGAATTCTTTAGAATAATTTCATTTTGCTTTTATGATGTGTTACTCATGAGCCTGCAATACCTGTAGTCTATCATCATCCTTGTACTGAACTCAGTAGCCCGTGGACATAATCTCGATCGGCAGTCGTACTAATGTCATTTAATCTCTTGATTCGAGTATGACATATTAGAGTTGTATGGAAAGGCATATTGGTGGTTTTAGATTATCATTAGACCCAGAAGCTTGAGCAAGTGGGTGACTTGCGGTGACGGTTTGGGTTTGGGTTTGAGTTTTAATGAATTTGACTTAAGATGTAGAACCCATGTTTATCCCATAGATTTTTCGAGCCAGGAGTTTGTTGGACGTGAAACCCATAAGTTTCAACCGTACTCTAAACCTACACTTCCTAACTCACTCTTACACAGTTTTTTTGAAACTCAGGCTTCCTAAATCTGTTGGCTTCTTAAACGTTCTACTTAAACCCCTAGATAACGATCTAAACATCATATTCTTGTAGTTCATTTAGAATGAATGTGTATAAATATGAATAGCCTTTTGGCCCTCCACGTTTCCGTGTTTGAATGCACGACATCTGATACTTTCTTCTTGGTTCCATCTTCCATAACGCAAGCTCAGAGTAGGAAGAGATAAGGAGGACCCTATGAAAAATGTGATTTTAAAATCGTAATCTTTCCCTTTTTTCCTTTTTATTGCAGAGGAGGAAGAGCAATTATTTAATCTTTTGGGGCATGGAAATTGCATTTTCTGGCTTGAACCATAATTATGATTAGAAGCATTTGAGTGACCTTTTATTTAGAGATTCTGTATGTGTTTGGCCATCTTTTTTGACTGGTTTGAATCCATTATTTCACAAACTTTAGGAGTGCTTCATTGAAATAATTGCTATTAACTTTTGTCTAAATACGAAAAGTGAATCAAGCCCAAGTTACAGACCTTTCCTAGGAAACACTCTTGAAATCGAACTCAAACGAATAATATTCATCTTGAAAAGTTGATAATAATTTTCTGCAACACTACCAAACAGCACCTAAAATTTTAAAGGTATTTTGACAAATACATATGAAATGTGAGTAGAATTTTTATTTATTTACTTATTTTCCATTATAATTTTTATTTTTTCATTATTTTTTTTTTTGAGAAATTTTTTCTTTTTTCTTTTAAAATGGATATCGTTAAACATATTTTCTAAGTCTAAGTCTTTCAATTTGTACTTGAACTGGAGTGCGAGAGTACAACTGCCATGATAAAAAGGGCAAAAGTTCATATACATTAAAAGTTATAGTTCATGACGACGACGTAAGATATAAAGAGTTTGTTTCTACACTTGATAACCGTTTTTTGTTTCTTTTTTTTTCCCTTAATTGAGAAAAGAAAATAAAAACATATTTGGTAATTATCTTTTGCTTGTTGTTCTCTGAAATCAAAAAGCAGTTTTATATCTCTCCATATATCTCATGTCTCTTATTAAAAAAAAATCAGTTTTATTTGAAATTTAAATTTCAACTTAAATATTCAAATTTTTATGTTATATTTATTCTTTGATATTTCTTATGCATTTTAAAAATAAAAAATGATACTTTTATCTATATTTTAGAAAAAAAAACTAGAAATAATATTAAAATTTTTGATTTTATTGTTTCTAAAATTTTTTACACAATTTAGGATCGGTCACAGAAACACTTATATTTTTAAAATACTGAAAATGAGAAACAATAGATGAGAACGAAGGTCAGAAGGGTTAGATAACTTTTTTTTATAGAAATATCCATGGATACTATTTATTATTTTTATCAACATTTTTTTATAAAATTGAAATCATTTTTCAACATTTTTGGGAAAATCTTAAAATCTCCTACTAATTTTTTTTTTTAATTATTTTAAATAAACAATTAACTTTAATACGTAATGGCATCATTCCATCTATAGCAAAATAAAGAATCTTCCATATAAGTGCTTCAGTGGGAGTGACTGATAATCCACGAACGGACGGCGTGTCATGGACAGATAGCGGCTCCATGCCCACCATTTCATCTCTTTATCCTCGAAAACGCTCCAAAAATTTCACCTACAAGAGCGCGATTCTTCCCTGCCATCGAATTATCCAGGAGCAGTGGGTGGCCCCATGAAATTCTTGGTCAGACCCAGCTACAGTCAGCATCTATCTTCAACCGCCATGGCAATGTCCTCGAGCTTTTGCCCTCAGCTTCCATGCCAATTCGGAACTAGACCCATTTTCTACTCCCCCGCGAAATCGCCGTTCACTCTGTCTTTCAAGGCTTTCGCTTCTCAAGCATCCATTGCTTCTTCTGGTAAAGGTAATAATATGATCAATCTTTTTGGTATTTCGTAGATTAATACTTGTACCTGTTTGCAATTTTGAGCACGTTGGTTTGGATTCTGCATTTTTACGCAAGAAATTGGGTTGAATCCTCGGGTTTTCTTGAGAGAGGTTAGAGATAGGAGTTCATTGAGGGGAAAAAAAGCTGTAGCTATTGGAGATATAGATATTTGAAATTTTGTAGAAATTATGAGAAGATAATATAAAGTTGGTTTGTGCTTGGAGTTGGATGTTTTAAATTGTCATTATATTTATAACCATTTTTTGAACTCAGCAATTAGATTTGAATGCATTTTCTTTTGTTTATTACCTATTAGACAATCCTGTGTTATTTCATTATTCACAAGTCGAGTGTAACTTCGAAATCAAATAAGTTTTGACCATTTCTTTCCCCTTCTAGAGACAATCTTTGTGTTACTTCATGGATTCTCAAATGTAAATTCAGAATTAAATGAGTTATCAGAAAAGCTATATATCAGAAGTGACAATTTCATTTTGCTAGACACCACCCTTGTGTTTCTTCATGGAGTCTCACATGTAACTTCAGAATCAAATAAGTGCCTTTTTAAAAAAGGCTATAGAATTCTTGATTTAGTCTGGTTTAATAATTTTATTTCTTCTTATTTAGATTATCCATGAAACGCATTTCCAATAAAGTGGCTACAGTTGAGTGCACTGTTATCATCTAGATCATCCTGTTGGCTTACTATACTAGTTAGCATATGGCTTTCGTATGAACTTTTGGTAATACCTCATATTTTCTATGTGAACCATTTGCTATTCTATTAACACAAGGTTGTTTTTGTATTTACAGAAGACCTGCGTGTCGGCTTCCTTGGGCTTGGAATCATGGGTGCACCAATGGCACAAAATCTTATAAAATCTGGGTACTAGGGTATTACTTGATTAGTTTTTCATTACCAATGGTCGTCTATAGCTGTTTGAATTTGTAAGTCTAAGTTGAAAAATTAATGCTGATTATGTTAAATGAAATTTGACTTAGAATCACGACCATATATTTTCTGACGAAATTTTGAAACGTTATTGAGTTTTGATTAACTTATGCCTTATTAGTTTTCATCTGTTTTAATCTAGCTGTTTCTGTTGCTACTATCCTACTACCTGTTTATCAAACAGTTCTTTGAAGAGGCTTATTGTTTATATTATAAGTGATTTCCTTTACTGGTTTATGGCAGTTGTGATGTGACTGTTTGGAATAGAACCAGGAGCAAATGTGATCCTCTCATCAATTTGGGTGCGAAGTAAGTTTCTGATGTCCTTGGTGTGAGACCAATTCTTATTTATTATATTCTTACTTAGTGGAAAATGATGTGAAAATTTCCCATCAATATTCAATCAAATCGGATTATACAGATACCAGTCTTCTCCTCAGGAAGTGGCAGCATCTTGTGATATCACATTTGCAATGCTTGCTGATCCTAAGAGTGCAGTGAGTATGTTACATTTTTAGTATTTAAATCGTACAGATGTCTCAATTTTAAGCAAAATTTGTACTCTTTTCCAGCTGGATGTTGCTTGCGCTGAAAATGGAGCTGCAAGTGGCATGGCTCTGGGAAAGGGGTATCACTTTTTATTGTTTACAATATGACCTTTTGCTAAGTTTTATTTTATGATTGCAACAATTCTAGGACCACAAAGTTGTATACACATAGAAGACTTAATTGATCCTCAAAATCTCTCCGGATGGAAAACCAAACTCTGTGAAGTTAAATGAAGGAGCACTAATGAGTCATACAAAACAGAAGAAAAACCCACAGCAAAAGGAGCCTTACAAAGAGAACAAATAGAGATTAAAAGAAAAAAAAACGCAAGTTATTGAGAATAAGAGTCCAAGGTTGGTTAGAAAGATCCTTAGAACCGATACTCAAAGAAGGGCATAAAACCTAGTCATAAACTACACTTCGCTTTGCTCAATGGTTCTTAGCTTCTCTAAAAATTCTCCTTTTTGCTCTCAAGTGAGATGTTCCATTGAATAGCAAAAAATCTCCTCTCCCAACATGGCATGTGATCCGTCCTGCATCATGAGTAATGCGATCAATTACGTCTCAGACACATGCCAAAAATCTTCAAAAGGATGTGCGAAATTGAGTGCACAAAACAAGCAATAGAAATACAAATTGATAAACATTTATAGGAACTCTAGTTAACATCAAAATCCAATTTTCTTCTTCAGACATCATTTACTGTTCTGGAAAAAAATGTTCCTTCCTTATGTGCATGTATATATTATCATCATTTAGTTTAAGTTTCATTCATAAAGTATAGTTTCATCCGTCGCCTATGGCAGGTATGTGGATGTCTCAACAGTTGATGATGCTACCTCCAAGTTGATCAGTGCACGTATAAAAGATACCGGAGCTTTGTTTTTGGAGGTTGGATGGTTCAATATTCGATCATAAAATGACAATAATGTTGCATGTAAAGAGCAATTCATTTTGTAAGGATATTTGCAGACATGATTAGAGTAACGAGTGAAATTTTAACTCAGCTCTTGGAATTTCTTTCTAGGCTCCTGTTTCGGGTTCCAAAAAGCCAGCAGAGGATGGACAGCTGATATTTCTTACTGCAGGTCAGAGATTTTCTTGTTTTCTTTGCTGTATTCCATATGTTAAAGGGAGTGCCACTTAGTCACTTGAATTATAAATTGCGATGGTGATGTTTTATAATTGTTTTCCCTTTTTGAGGATATAGAATTGTTAAAGTTGAGTTGTTTAAATTATGGGATTGTCCCTTAAATTTCTTATGATGTTTTTCTTTTTGTTTTCTGTATCATAGGATCTTTCTTTATCCCTCAGAGCTAGTGTTTTATTATCCTATTATAGGAGGATTACAGTTTTGATGTAGTAGCTGCATATTCAGGTGACAAATCTCTGTATGAAACAGTTGCTCCATTTCTGGACATCATGGGAAAGGTATAGTTATAAAGCCTTTTTTCACCATATACGAAAGAATCAAGCATGATGATATAAATTTAACCATTTCTATTTGTATATATACTGCAGTCGAGATTTTATCTTGGTGATGTTGGAAATGGAGCTGCCATGAAACTAGTAGTCAACATGATCATGGGAAGGTTTGGCCCAAATTTTACTATCAATCTTGACAATTGCTCGACAACTTCTAACTAATATCTTGATTCTTGACAATTGATCTTTTGTTTTCTTGTTCTTTTTTTCCAAATACTCATAGCATGATGGCAGCTTTTTCTGAAGGAATGCTTCTCAGCGAAAAAGTAGGACTCGACCCAAGCGTCCTCATAGAGGTATTTGATCAAGATCATGCATTTTGTTCCATTCTTCATGTGAATATACTACTGTTAAAAAACACTTCCACTGTGACTTTTGGCCTATCATGGGCGATAAAGACGGCTCCCTGGCGATGGGTCGGGAATAATCTCCGTACACTGTGAAATTGCAGGTAGTTTCTCAGGGTGCCATTAGTGCACCAATGTACTCAACCAAAGGTCCATCAATGATCAAATCGTATTACCCCACTGCCTTTCCCTTGAAACATCAGCAGAAGGTTGGTATCTTGTTCTTGTTAAATAATGTCTCCAAAACACGCTTCCAAGTAGCTGCCCTGTTGGCAAGAGTATGCTGAATAACACCTATATGGAGGTTGCATGTTCAAATCTTTGGGTGAGCTCAATAAGAAAAATTTTTGATGTCTCCGAGTCCAAGACCTTGGGCAGGACTTCGGTATGGGGGAACAAGCTCCGACTTTGGGTTGTAAAAATAAATAATAAATAATGTCTCCAGACATTACAAGTCTTTTGTTTTCTAAAGAGGGCTTGTATTGGTTGGCAGGATCTGAGGCTTGCTCTGGGTTTGGCAGAATCTGTATCTCAATCCACACCTATTGCTGCTGCTGCAAATGAACTGTACAAGGTAGCCAAATCTCATGGACTTAGTGATCAGGATTTTTCAGCTGTCATTGAAGCTTTGAAATCAAAGTTGCAGCAATAATTGCAATAGCTGTTAGTTTGAACTTTTTTTTCCACCAGTTGAATTTGTAACTTATGTGGATGGTGATTTGAGAAATGGGCCCTTTCGTTTTGGCTCACAATATTTTATTTGTTCATTCTGAGAGCACCATTTTTATATAAATGAAGAAAGTTGGTTGGTTAAGATACCTCTGCCCTATTAGAAGATCATGAGGTTTGGTTTTAGAGAATATTTGTAAATCCATTCAACACAGTTCAATAGAGAACTTTCATATGTTTGTTATTTTTGTTATTAGTTTTATAATATCAATTATATATTTTAAAAATCGTTTAAAAAAAATATTAATTTAAAAATAAAGTATTACACTATCTTTAATTGAATTCAAATCTCTGGAGGAAAAAAAAAAAGAGCCTGACGTAGGCCCCACATTCTCTTGTTTCGCCGGCATGGTTTCAACGGGACTGTATTGGAAGATGCAACGCGTCGTTTTTGTTGTTGTCTTCGAAAGGTTCGATTCCGCTGAAATGGGAACCTAAAACCACTAGACGACGCCGTCTCAGTGGCCTAACAATTGGCTCCCCCGCCAATCAATTACGCTCTCTTAACAGCGTTCTGTCAGTGAAATTGTCCATTTCCTCAACACTGAAATATCTGAATCACAGTCTGAAGTAACACCGAACGCAGTCGCGCGGTTCTCTCACTTCCTCCTTCGCTTTCAATTTTCGACGATCTTCGTCTTGTCGCATAGCCAGAAGAAAGCAACGCCAATATGTCAAATCTTGGTTCATCTCTTCCGGATGCGACTGCGGCTGCCGGTAATTTTCACTGCTACATTTTCAAAGCTCGGTTTACGTGTAGTTTGTTTTAGTGGAGCTGCATTTTCTTACTTCTTGTTGCGATCTTTGAGTCGAGTATGCGGCGGATATGATTAGGATAAATTTTTTTTTCTGTTTTGATAGAGTTGCGATGTCAGTTGAGTATTGATGTGGATAAATTCATCTATACTAGAAAGAATTTGTAGCCCTCGGTTTTGTCCTTGAAAATAGAATAGTTATACGCAGCTGTGAGTTCTTATATTTGTCCCTGGTCGTGCCGATCTTCTAATGCTACATTCTGTACCAGAAAAGACACAGGACGTTGTTGGAAGTTTTTGTTGTTTGATCGGTTTACATGTAGTTGTTAAGCGGAACGACATTTTCTTACTTCTCGTTGAGTATGCGGCATAGATGATTAAGTTCATTTTTTAGCTTTGATCGAGTTGTGGTTTCAGTTGAGAATTGATGTGAATAAATTCATCAAATTAGGAAGAATTAATAGTCCTTGTTTATGTCCTTAAAAATGAAATAATTACAGGAAGTATTGGACTTTTCTTATCTATTTCTGATCGCTCAAAACAAATTTTTTAGCCGGAGACAATTAGGAAGTGGAATGCTGTTGCATGACTTTATAGTTCACGTTCATAATAATGAGGATAGGAACAGTGGATTGTGGAAGGTGCAAATGTTGGTGAAGCCAGGTCTTTGATCGATTTTAAGAAATGCTTTGGCGAATGAAATAGAGAGATTTCACTGCTAAAGCTTTGACGAGCGTGACTCTACGTGAATATGCCTTTCCCTCGCATTTCCTGGAGCTGACATTCAGCTTTTACTTGAATCCTTTATTGAGGGATTTGTTGTCAAAGCTTTGACGTATCTTCACTGATTCTCAAATCTTCATATTAGGATCAAACAATTTGCAAATATAGTTATGAATTCCTGAAGAGGGGTTGACTGGAGATAGCACTCCAACTAAATTTTACCAAAACGTTGAAAATAATTTGTTTTCCACACGAACAAGAAAGCAACAAAATTAGCCATGTAGTGATATCTAAACTTTCTTTGAAGTCTGAGTTATTACTTTCACACTTTCGCTTTGTTCTGTTTATTTGGTATATTTGTTCTCTTTTGCTGGAAGATTCACTAGCCAGCAAACTTGAAGGCCTCTCTCACTTTTTGTATTTGCAGGAAAGCTGCGTGTTGGCTTCCTAGGTCTCGGAATCATGGGTTCACCAATGGCACAGAACCTTATAAAATCTGGGTACGAGGATGCCTTTTCCTTTTTCTTCTCGACCCTCCTTTTAAACTTTTACCAAGAACTGAATGCTCCTCTCTAGTCGAAGTTGACTCTTGATATAAGGACAATGCTACGTTCATCGATTTTTAAGTAATTAGACTATTCCAGTTGAAGAAAACCGTTTTATTTACTTGAGCCAGGTTTCTCATGCCATCATCTGCCCATACATTTTGTTTTTTTAAATTGTGTGTTGTTCTCTTTGGCTATTTGTAGATATGATGTTACCGTCTGGAATAGAACCCAGAGCAAATGCGATCCTCTTATCAACTTGGGTGCAAAGTAAGCTTTTGATGTCCTCAAATTTTTTTATTACTATTGTAATAATACATACATACATATATTTATTGCATACACAATACCATTATACGAAAGAATAGATGTGGTCAGATATTTTGCACACCTAATGTCATTATACGAAGGAATAGATCTGGTCAGGCGTTCCTGGAGCAGAAATGCAGTAGCAAGACTGTTATGTAGTGTCCACAGGGGTATAGGATTCGAGAAGGGGAGGAAAAAGGAGAACTAGGGAGAGAAACTCATGGAATTAGTATTCTTTTCTCAGTCTCATCATCGTGTCTCGCTAACACGTTACACGAGAATAGATATTTCATCGAGGCGAATGAGATATCCAAGAACGAAGGCACCAGTTATAGCTGCGATAGGGGCAGAATAATTAGAAAAAACTTTTGAGCCGGAACTCCTCGGAGAGCAAATGTAAATTTGAGTCCCAAAGCTCGCTAGGATCAAGACAACAATTCTAAAGGATGCATATATTGTATTTTAAATCAAATATTTCGGAAAAGTTTAGGCTCTAAATTCTAATGGTATTCAATCCGAGAACTCTTGCTTTCTTTTCGAGTGAACTCCTCAAAGACAAACCAGGAGACCTTGTGTGTGACTGAGCAAGAGAACACGAATCCATGTTGAAACATTTAAGATGCGCCACAAAATACTCTTGGAATACTCTAGAGTTGAGGAACAAATGATTCGTCTCATCTTGGGAATACTTGCAAAGCAAGTAATAGTTTGGCTTGAGACAAACACTCGGATTCCTCTTTTGTACTCTTTATCATTAGGATTTATGCTTGGAAAGCCGACCACAGAAATTTTATCCTCTGAAAAACGAGGATATAATCTGAATAAATAGACAGAATAGTTTTGCAGCTAAAAAACGCGAACGCAGTCCCCTGTCCAAACTCTTTTGTCCTAAATGGAGGAGGAGAAACCTCTAATTGCACAATTTCCCATTTTATTCTAGATTTCCTATTTCTTCTGTTGGTATCTTTGAACAATTTTGTTCCTCATCTTTTTAAGTTCGCGTCTTATTAAAAAAAAAGAAAAAAAAGGAGATAGATGGAAGGAGTATAGGTTTTGTATAAGAAAAAATTTGTCATAATTTAAATAAAATGGAGAGGAATTTTTTTCTTGTATTAATGACAAGAGAAAACTCTCCATATCATACTTATTAGCAGAAGAGAAAATTGGCTTCAGAAAGAGGTATTCAGATATTTTCAACTTTATTTTTATCTCCGTCAGCAGATTTTTTTGGAACTGCCTAAGGCTAAAATTACACAGCTTTGTAGTTATTCTCTTTTGCGAGCACTTCTCAAAAAATATTCTATAATTCCTATCAAAGAAGACATAAAGAACTTCAAGTCGATGGAGAAGTTCATTCCAGAAACTCGAGTCGAACCATGATGGAGAAATAATTGACCCATATTAATTTATTCCAATTGACTCATGGTTTCCTAGTCATTCCAAATACTCCAGGAACGAGAGAATTAGTAATAAAGCCTGTCGTCCCTTAATGCTCTGTTTGTTTCCACAGAGATTCCCAGTTTTCCAAATAGCTAAATACAAATAGACATGAATTTGAAAGGAGTCCGTTGAATAATATCTTTTAATAGGAAACAGAAGTGTTTTAGAGTATCTAATGAAGAACACCAAAAGGGGAGGATTTGAAGCCACAAACCATTGAAGTTACTAAACCGTTCTCAAATTTTGTTTGAATCCAACAGGAAGAAAAAATTACAAAAATATTTGGACTATGTAGCCCGTGTACAAACACCCAAGCGGACATAATTCATGATTTCCTTCTCATTTCAACTCTGAGCTAAACTTTTCTTTAAATTGTCTATTCTTCCTCTTCGTCCAGGAGCATACACAAGGCAGCGACACAAAATTGTTCATAAAAACTTAAGCTTATTTCTATAACTGAAATAGACATACCAAGAAATTCCAGATTTCTCTAGCAACTGTACAACCAAAAATTAATTGTTCCTGTCTTTAGATTTCTTTTGGTTAGGGAGCACCGTTCAGGAGAAATGGCCAAGTTTTTCTCCCTTCCCAACATTTGAGTTATTCGTTGGTGAGAGATAGGCCACGAGAAGATTCTGATCTTAGAAACGTTAATTTAATGGAATAAAGTTATAATGGCCGAAAAAGGTAGCGTATAAAAGTCTGGAAAAACTTTGGTTCTTCACAAGTGAAACTTACCAAAAATATATTCTATACTATGTCAAATATTATAAAGGAATGAGATGAAACAAACATCAAGCGCATGCATCAGCATAAAGAGACTGTAAACTAAAAGAAATGCAAATTGGCCTACTAAGAGCAAATTGATTGATTTCACCGACTTTAGGGTGTGGTACATAAAGTATCAGAATGTTAAGAAATTGAATAGAACGGAGTGTTAGTAAACAACTCGAAGTAGGAGTTGAAGAAGAATACGCCGTTAGCATTGAATTTGATATCTCTACGAATTTCACGAGGTAAGTAACATTAAATTTTGGTGAGTATTCCTGCGATTTGGTAAACTTTCTATTTCAAATTTATTCTTAAACGATTATGCAGATATCAGCCTTCTCCTCGGGAAGTGGCAGCATCATGTGATGTCACATTTGCTATGCTTGCTGACCCTGAAAGTGCGGTGAGTGTATTTTATTTCAGTTCTTAGACTGTGTATTTCAGTTTGGCAACTTATTGTATCATTTTCAGTTGGATGTTGCTTCCGGAGAAAATGGAGCTGCGAGTGGATTGAGTCAAGGAAAAGGGTATAACTTTATTTTCTGTGACATTAGAATACGGCCTTTTCACTTCATATTATCGAAATTTGTATAGAAGAAAACTTGTTCGAACAAATTGCAGTTGTGATTATTATTAAGTACTTCCCCTGCCGACACTTTTGGTGCAGTTTTCTATTTCTTCAATTTGGATCGCTTCCTCACGCATTCATATGATTATTTTAAGCTTCATATAGACATTTTGTTGTATCCTTCTTGCAATTGGCAGGTACGTGGATGTTTCAACAGTTGATGCTGCTACTTCTAAATTGATTAATGCCCGTATAAAAGATACAGGAGCTCTATTTCTAGAGGTAGGATAATAATTATAGTCATGCATGCAATACAGCGAGCACAGATAGAATGAACATTCTAGAACCGCTTGCCGAAATTCGTATTGTAATTATTGACATTCAAACTTACTAATTGAAAGTTTCTTCCAGGCTCCGGTTTCAGGCTCCAAAAAGCCGGCTGAAGATGGACAACTTATATTTCTTACTGCAGGTTAGCAACTTATATCACAAAGGCATCACACATCTTATCACTTACCATTTAAATTTTATACCAGATATTGCAGTAATTTGCAGCGAGTGCCAAGGAGATGTACATTTGTGTGTCTATTGGTATTACTATTATCATCGAAATCACCAAGAGCTGTATAGAATAGATTTATCGTACAGTCCATCAGTTTTCTGTGTCTTTTCATATGTGCATCATTATTTTATTATAGGAGTGATAGAATTCTGATCTAGTGGCCCCATATTCAGGTGACAAATCTCTGTATGAAAGAGTAGCTCCACTTTTGGACATCATGGGGAAGGTAGTGAGAATTCCAGCTGTTTATATGGCTATCTAGCTTGTTGAAAATAGTTGTCCCTTCTCTTCTCATCTTCTGTTTGTATATTCTCTTTTTACAGTCAAAATTTTATCTTGGGGAAGTGGGAAATGGAGCTGCAATGAAACTTGTTGTCAACATGATCATGGGAAGGTTCTGTTCTGTCCCATATTTTATCTCTATTATCTATAATTTGGAGCTTCTGCCAACGTGTATCTTGACAATGATTTTGTATTTCTTTTTCTAAATATTTGTAGCATGATGGCATCTTTCTCTGAAGGACTGCTTCTAAGTGAGAAAGTAGGACTCGACCCTAGCATCCTTGTTGAGGTATGAATATGCATTGTGCTTTGTTTTATGCTTAGTGCTCAAAGAAAACTTCAAAAAAAAGTCGAATAATTAAACTTCTGTTCCACTGCTCGTCACATGAATCAGTATATCTAATAAAAATAAATAGCGTAATTTTGATAGAATCCTAACAACCAGAAATATATTGAAATATAAAAGATAGAAGAACTATAATAACTACCAAGTAATTTGAGGTATTTAGACCCTCTCCTCTCTTGAGTATTCTTACTTAAGTCTCAATTATACTAAATAATTGTATACCTCAATCCTTTCTTACTCACTCTAATTATAACAAATTTCCCAACAACTTCCCTAACTAACTACTCTATACCCTCGATACCCTAATAATATCCCTAATTCTATTCCAGTAGCAATCTATCAAATTTGTCCATGCTAAGTTTTTAACTTACTCATTTACAGGTGGTTTCCCAGGGTGCTATCAGTGCACCGATGTACTCACTCAAGGGGCCATCAATGATTAAATCTCTCTATCCCACTGCCTTTCCCTTGAAGCATCAGCAGAAGGTAATTGTTCTAGATTTAGTAACTATATGCACATCTATGTCATCATGTTTAGATTTAGCAACATTGCTCTTTCTTTTTTCTCAATAAAAGCTTGATTTTTCTTTCAATAAGAAAACTCCATACACATGTCATCATAGATTTATTCTTTCATGAAGTTTGATTTTCTATCTACAAAAAACCTTGGTACACATCCATGTCATCATGTTTAGATTCAACAACATCGTTCTTTCATTTTTCTCAATAAAAGTTCGGCCATCTATGCCATCATCTGATGAGGCTAGTTGTCGTGTTGCAGGACTTGAGACTTGCTCTGGGTTTAGCCGAATCTGTTTCCCAACCGACTCCCATCGCTGCAGCCACAAACGAGCTATACAAGGTAGCCAAATCTCACGGACTTGGTGATCAGGATTTCTCAGCTGTCATTGAATCATTGAAATCAAAGTTGCAGCATTGAACCGAGTGGTCGAATTGAATTCTAAATTTAACAGTTTTTCATGCTGTTGTGTGTGTTCCTCCCAAGTAAAACTGATGGTTGGAACATTTGCCATTCTAAATGTTGGCATGTTCGTTTAATTGGCATTATTAAATTGGATGTGAATTTTAATCGAATTTTCACTTCGTTCTTCTGGTAAGACTATTAGCTATCAAATTTACTGTTTAATGTGGTACCGATTTAGATATGATGTGAAAAATGAATAAGAAATTATGCTGTTCACGACGATGTTCATTGCAAGTTTAAATTTCCATAAACTTTTGTCCATTTTTTGAAGTTCTGAAAATTCATAACAAATTGCGAAGGGAAAGTATATAACAATCTTCCGATGTTTAAAGTCATTGGAACAAAACTTACATGTTATCCACCACTAAATTTTTTATTTTTTATTTTTTTTTCCAGATGTTTTTGAGAAAGAGAAAAAGTACATTTCTGCCGTTTCCTCTCCCACGTATAAAAACTTTGATGGGCGGTAATTTTTTTTCTTTTTTTTTTTTTTGGAAATAGGATGGACAGTAAATTTTTGTACCCTAATCAATGGTGAAGTTTTTTTTTTGTCCAATCATTCATGCCTAACAACTTTTCGTATAAGGTATGAATTTTCTTACTAAGACCATAAAACCCTAATATTTGCCTAAACTACAGTTATAGGAATGATTTCACGATATATATGTATGGATAGAGGAATGATGTCTAAAAATAAAAGTAAATTTTTCAATGTAAAATTATGTACACAATGTGAAATAAATTATTTGCATGCTAAAATTATAATAAAAACAAATGAGATAAAAATGAAACTTAAAAGAACCAAAATGATCACTTTTTTAAAAGCATAAGGGCCAAAATAGATACTTTAAAAAGTACGTACAAAGACTAAAATAAACATCGCCAAAAGAATGTAGACTATTTAAAAATCTTATAGTAGTAGGATATAAGTTATATACATGATAACTTTTTACCTATATTGTTTTGTCAACAAAATATTAGGAGGTAGCCAAATGTTGATAGATGTATATACATAATCGTCACTTAATCCTTAAAAACTCAGTCATGAGTTTGCACCTATCTAATGTTAAATTAGTTAAGCCTATTACTTTGAACTACAATATCTCAACCTATGGACAATGATTGTCTAAATAACATTATTTACTTCTTGCTACATGTTAAAACATAGTGCTTCCTACTTAAAAAGTGCAATGGTCTTTTAGGACTTGCCTAGCAAGATCAAGAGCTCCACTCTTTTTGTAAATAAGATGTAGATTGTAAGCTGCTTCTCTGCGCAGGTCACAGTAGACTGATTTCTCATGCTTGATGTTTCGATTCTCACCAAAAATGTCTGGGATGGGGCAATCCTTTTGGTAAGTTGCAAGCACCTTTTCGTAATATGTAACCGCCAGTGTCACGAGTCCAATGTGATGATATGCTCGAGCAATGTTGTATAAGGCTTCCTGGAAATAAGTAACGAGGGAATCACAAAATATGCACAAGAATGGTAGAAAAATCAGGTTCTGAACTAAAACCACAAGATTTCATGCTAGAAAGCAAATGAACATGCCACTTGTTAGTGGCTGCAGAAATATTACAGCAAGGCTAATGCAAGTTATAGGCATTTTCGTAGTCCCCCCTTTCAAGTTCCCCCAAAAGTATGCTGTCCTCTCAGGTCTTTGTATCCGTTTGCCTACCTCTAACCAACTAATGACCCTTCATTCAGCTCATTCTTAATAACCAGTAACTGGAAAACACCAGCCCAAGGTCTTCTCCTTGCATAGGAAATACAAATTGAAGGCATAGAAAATGAGGATGGAAAATAGAACAGATCTTTTTGCATCACAACTTTCATAACCGTAACTCATCAATACTCATAGCTCAAGTGACAAATAACTCCCTTTCTTTATCTAATCACTACTCGTACTCATAGCTTAAATGACAAACAATGCCATTTTATCGGTTTGCTGATCCTTGCCAATTCTGTTTGTTAACATAATTATTTATGTTGTTGCTATTTCTTTTTCTGGGGGGGTGGGGTGGGGGAGGGTTAGGCAGGTACAATTACAAATACCTGGCTGTTATCACAAAGCTTCAAATTGTTGTAGAGGAATGCCAAGCCTTGCGCAACACACTGATGCTTGTTTTGAAGACGTAATCCAAGTGCTAAGTTGATTAAGGCAGCGCCTGAAAGGAACACGTGTCACTTTCAGGCCGAGGAAGAAAATTGTAGCAAGCATCGAGTATCTCAAAATAAGAGTTCTAAATATAGAGCATTGAATAACAGGGTCCATACCAACACACAAGTTAATTAAGGGACTATCCGGCAATAGTTTATAAGCTTCAAGATATTTCTTGGCAGCCTCTTGATGATGGCTAATAGCGTTAAATTGATGCCCGGCAATGATAAAGGGTGGTGCACAATCTTTGTATTTGGCTTGAATGCTATTCAAAAGCTTGCAATGCCTTGAATCCCGGTGCGTCATTCTAGAATACAGGATATCCTCAAGTGAGTTGTAATTCATGGAAAACAAGAAAAACAAGCATGATGCTCCGTAGTAAATTACTAATTTATTAGAAAAAACAGAGTAAATAAAAAGTTACTGTACAATTTACCAAACTTGTACGTCACAGCTCCCTCTAAAGAAGGATTACTTAATGATTAAGGCATCTCTATCTCCTTTGAAGGGTAATAGGTTCGAATTTCCACCCTACTCGAGAAAAAAAAAAGGAAAAAGGGTTTAAACTGCTCGAATTCAAGCATCTTCGGCAAAATTTTGGAGTGGAGGAGAAATTTGCAAGATGGTAAGTTCGAGGAGTGGCTGATTCTTGTGAACAGGCTGGAAAATACTGCTCCCCAGCTAAAATGGCAGCTGCATGGTATGACTCTAGATGCCTTTAGAGTTTTTCAAAATCGGAGCAACAAAGGGCTAAATCTTAATGGATTATGACAGCAAGGCCCCTAAAGAGATTTCATGTATAAATGAGCCATTCTTTGTTTCTCCAATAAAATTGCAAAGCTAGTTAGGTTGCTAACAAATGAGATTTGGCACTTCATGGTCCCCAAAAAAATATTCAAATTTTCTTATGGTCCCTTGCCTACAAGAGTATGGAGGAACCCACACCACTCTCCTTCCCCATGTATATCTGAACTGTGTGTGCAATGAAGAATCCCTATACCAACTTTTCATTGTTTGCAAATTGGCTGCAGCTTGCTGGTTCCTTCTGTGCAATAAATTTGGGTTTGCCTGGAGTGTTCAACATGGTGCTTCTAAAACTTCTTTCGGGTTAATGGTAGGGAGGAAAAGCTAGGGTCCTTTGGAGAAACAATATAAAAGTTATTTCTATGGTTGATTTGGATAGAAAGAATTAAAACAACAAAATCTTTAAAGATCTTAATAGGAACCTGGGTGTTCTTTGCCGATCTTGATTAAAAAAAAAACTACAATTTTAATTTTCAAACCAAATAACAAAGGCTCAGATACCTTGAAGATACTTTATAATAGCAGTTCCAAGCAGAGTTGCTATAAGGGTACTGCTTAACAACGTGCTTCGCAAAGTTGAATCCATGCTTGGTATCAGTTGAGCTGAATGCTAATTCTGTGAGAGAAAACTTAATAATATAATAAAGCAGATAAATGCCTCAAGCTTAGAAAATCAAACAAATTCATGTTTCCATATTTAACAATTACATTGTGATAAATGGCTATTCTTCTATGCCCTCAAGAGGCCATTTTAATACAGTAGAATATGCAATTCACGAGATGAGAAAGTAAAACAATTTAGGGCAAAATATATTTTGATCTTTGAGGTTTGAGGTAGGTGTCTATTTGGTCTCTGAAGTTTCAAAATAATACTTTTAGTCTCTAAGATTTGTAAAATGGTCCCAAGGATGCTTTTTCCGTTAGTTAAAAGGATGTTAAATTGTTGATTGTAATGGTTGATTTGGTAAAATATATTAATTAAATAATATATTTTTATGGTGATTGGACATCTTATTCCTTCTCATTCCTCCCTCCTCTCCTCCGTTAAACTTCGCCATGGGCCGCTTCCTCGCTGCCATTCCTCTTCCAGATCTGGAATGGAGGGTGGATGGCAGGCGAGCAATGGCCTACAGGCAAACGGCAGAGAGGAAGCGGCCCGCAGCGAAGGAGGGAGGAATGAGAAGAAGGAAAATGTCCAATCACCATAAGAATATTATTTAATTAATATATTTTGTCAAATCAACAATTTCACATCTAACATAGTTACTCAACTAATGGTCAAACCATCTTCTTTTTTTTAACTTTAACGTTCAAAGCATCTAAGGACTATTTAGAACTATTTTACAAACCTCAGTGGCTAAAAATGTCAATTTTGAAACTTCAGGTACCAAATAGCCACCTACCCCAAACCTCAGGAACAAAAAGTTTATTTTAGTCGACCATCTCCTTATGAAGCATGTCATTAATCTAGCCCATTGTGGAAAACATGCAAAATAGATGTAACAAGTGTTAACAACTTGCAAAAGAAACTTACGAGCCCCCAGTAACTGTAGTTCCTCCTTCCTTTCCATGGATAATGAATTAAAAGCCAGCTTTAAAGTCAGACTTATAATCTCCAAAGCTTCAGAACATCTTCCCAAGGAAGCCAACGCCTTGCATAACTATGCAAATCACAAGGAAAGCATTAGGTGGATGATTAAATGTGAGTGCATAAAATAGGAGTTAGGTGGTGAAACAATGGAACTACATAAAAGGTTGGGCACATGATTAATTTTCATTTGGCACAATGCACCTCCACCTGAAATGGTACACAGAGGAAAAGTAGAAAGATAGAGAAATTGTAAAAGGTACTAACATCAACAATAAGATTATGATATTCTTCATCCTTCAGAAGATTAGGCAGGGGAGATTCTCGGTGCACTCGTAGCTAGAAACATCACAGATGAAAATAAAAACACTCTTAACCAAGCTCATATGCAATACAAATCAGTAAACAACAAAACAATTACCGCTGGCTCATCATCTACATCATCATAGCTGACATTGACTCCAGCAGCCAAGGCTCTAGCCTTCTTTTCTTCCTTGATTCTTTCCCTCTTTTGAAGCAATCTCTTTGCTCTGGACGCTTTTGATCTAATTTATGCACAGATCCGAAGTTTTCATATACTTGTTTCAAGCAAAAGATGTTGAAATACATAAAGAAAAGAAACAGGTTTTATTAGAAGACAATAAGCAGGAAGCAAGGTTATGAAATTCAAACCTCTAATGATTGTTGCTTTTGAAGCCTAAATAGGAGTTTTCTTGGTGAGGATGGAATTATTTGGGAGAAACTTTTGAGGATTATTACTTGACACGTGTGGAACTAGCAAAGTATTTCAGATGTGAACTACGATTGTATAGGGTTTGGGAGTGGGTGATCTCCACCCTCTGCCTTAGGCTGTTTCCTCTTTTGTGATTAATTACTACATTTCCATTTCTTTAGGAAAAAAAATAAAAATGAAATAAAAATTGGAGATGCTAGTTACAAAATAAGAGTAGAAACCATTTTAAGATGGCACCGGAATATGACTGATTATACTTCATTTTCTTGCCAAAATGGACAAAGGGCTAGTAGTCTAGTATGATGGACGACAAGGGAATTTGAAATAAAAGCTTAAGTCAATGATCAGCATCAAGCCTTTTAAACCAACACGGGAAGAGCTTCACAGGACTAACCACACAGAGTAGCATTTTGAAGAAACAATTTCATTGATGATATGAAATTACAAACGGGAGAGAACTCAGAAAATGAGTTACAAAAAAGCTCTCCAATTAGCTAACATCGAATCAAAACTATAGGAATGAAAGATTGGAGAGCATTTACACCAAGTGATAACCAAAAAACTATAGAATCAAACAGAAAGGGATGTGACCGCTTCTTATCGAGGAAGATATGCTTATTCCTCTCCAACCATAAGGACCAGAACAAGGCCCGAACAGAGTAGCAATATTATTACATTCCAACATTCTCATCAAGAATGCCATATGATTGAGAAGATTAAAATTAATCCAATGTCCAATATAGGTAGTCGTATTCCCATTCAAGAGACATTGTTCATAAATCAGTCTTGTTAAGGAAAGTAAGCAAATTATGTTAAAGACAATATTCATACAACACATTGTCAAGACCTTGATTACTTACAAATCTGATTTAGGAGCTACAGGTCTGAATCCACGAAACAGACTACCAGTTTCACGTCCATCTAGTACTTTGACTCTTTCAAGCAAAACTCTCCTTGGGAGCTTCTTCTTGTTCACTTTAATCTAAAATCCAAACAAGTTATTTTTTAAGTAATTACATGGAAGTTAAGAGTTGGAAAAGTAAAAATATCCTAAGATTGAAAAAATTCTAGAGATGGAGAATCTAAAGAGTTTGTAATGGTTACAGATATCTTAAATTCTTAAATAATAGCCTTAACCATTAACATGCTACGCAAGGGAAATTGCACCTAGAAGTGATCACATCCAAGAAACATAAACTGACAATGTAACAAGTTACTAAAGGAAATAGGACCCGCAACATATATAGCCTTAATGGTAGAACTATTAACAGGCTCTGCAAGGGAAATTGCACATAGAAGTGGGCACATCCAAGAAACATAAACAGACCATGTAACAAGTTACTGGAGAAAATAGGACCTGCAACATATATAGCCTTAACTGTTAGTTGATTTTCTAATTTCATTATTTTCTTTCCACGAGCATCAAAAATAAGGCAATAGGTCTCGCAACATGTATACAATCTGACTAAACCGTAAGGACGGAGGTCAAAGTCAAAATAATAAAGGAGCTTCTGCCAAGTTTCCACATCATTCTACCAATGAATTCTCTGCCATGGTGAATTAAATGCAAATCCATAAATCACATTTTAATTTCTTCCCCCACCCCCCCCCCCCCCGGGGGAACAACTATTTTACCCTACATTATGAATCTTATTTTTCTTCTGAAGCCAAGTGTCCATATTGCAGATAAACATGAAAAACCTCTTAATTACTAAATATATATCAACATGCAGGGAACATTGCCTCTTCTAGAACATAGATTTTAATAGATAGTTTCATTTTCTTTCATACAATACAACTCATGATTCGTCCGATCTATAATTACTGAGGGATTGATGGCAACTTATTGCTTCAGAAAACTTGTCTTTAAGACATGAGAAAAGACCTAGATTCCAGATATCCAAGCAGACATGAGAATGAATATAGGCAAATAGACAAACAATTATTAAAACAAAAGGGGAAGATAAATTACCCTTCATATATTTTAAGCCTAGAATAAAATTGTTATAAATAGGTAAGAGTTAAAAGACTACAGTAAAAAGAAAGAGGTTTTCAGACCCATAATTTTAATTACCTTTTCTTTAAGTGTCTCAATATATAAGGACTCACGGACCAAAGAAAAGATTGTCTCAACGAAGTTCTCAAGCATTCCTTTAGTTCTGTATATGTTGCAAAGCTTCAGTTTTACTTTCTCGTTGAGCCACCAAGGTTTGAATTTGCTGGAAGATGAGCTACTTGAGTCTGCATAAAGTTAGGAAGTACCCAAAAACGTTAGTAAGCATGGTGAGAAACATCTGCTAGGTCCATCTTTTAACTTGCAAGTGATAAAACACATGATATTGATTTAATGAACACATACTTGAATCTTTCGGAGGAGATAGCAATGAAATGGCTTCTTCTTCTCTAGCTTCCTCAAGGAGGAGGGAAGCCAAAGTTAATCGAGCGTTAATGTTATCTTCAAGAGTTTGGAGCACTGCAAAGGAACTTTAGTCAGTTCAATAGAATTTTTACAAACTTGCTGAAAATATCCTAGGAATGCATGAAGATTGGTATGACTTCTTAATTTTTATTATTATTATTTTTTGTTTATCTTGGGGTTATGACTCTTCCTTTGAGGGAATGTGGCTCATTTGCTTTCTGGCTATCCCTTATAAGGCAAAAACGACAATGGTTCAATGCTTTCAAATCTGTTTTGTGGAGTGTCTGGCTGGAAAGGCAAAATATTGGTGGAGGTACTCAATTTAGCGAAGTTTCATGCCTCTTCTTGGTTTTCAACTGATAAGAGGTTTTCTAACTTTGTTATTAACAGAAATCAGGGGGAGGCTTTTATAAGGTTTCAAGGTTCTTTGAGATATAGCAGAGCATGTCCTATTTAGTCTAATTCTGAACTTTAATGGTAACTTTTTACATGTAAATGTTTATTTCTTGTTAAAAAAAAATAATAAAAGTCAATTCTATCGCATTATTAAAGTATATCATCTTTTTTATTGGTACCAGACAATTGTGTTGATGAAAGAAAAATTACAAAGAGAGATTGAAATCAACCCTGAGATCCAGCTGGCATTAATCAAATCATCATGAGAACTTTGCCTCACCTTTGTAAAAGAAAACAATTGCTTCTGCTCTTTCATTAGTTGATAAGTAACATTGGGCAATTTTTAGGTATACAATCCCCTGCTACAGAAAAGCAATTAATAATCCATACGTGAGATCTTGTTAATCAGGGTAAGCACAAAAGAAAACTCAATAAGTGCTGTTCAAATAAACATAAGAAATAAACCTTAATAAAGATTAAAAAGTGTAACTAGATCAATTTAATTAAATTAAGAAATTAACGTGTAAATGTCCTCAATTTTATCATTCAAAAAAGGGCAAAAAATAAGAGAAGCAAACAATAATCACTGGTTGTATGTTGATGACAGATTAAAAAATGTAACTAGCCTCAAACTAGCAATCAAAAACTCACCAGAAGAACTAATAGATTTATATAAAATGTCATCTAACATTGAGATTCCGTAACATGCAGCGTTTTCTACTTAAAAGTCAAACAACACCCCAGCCTTCCAACACTCACTGGAAAGAAAAAAGAAAACCATTATCAGCTTACCATTTTCCCTCCAGCATTTACTTCTTCTGACATCAGATAGTACTTCAATGCCAAGTTATGGTGCTTAAGACTCAGCAACGAGTCTGCAGCTTCAATTATAAAATCTGAGTGATCATCGGCAGTCTTCCGTCCCAAATTAGCAAAGAGGCTCTAGTGATAAATATTAACTGGTAAGTGTAATATTTTCAAGCTCTAAAGACAGATGCAAACATATTCACTCCCACTCAAGAGATGAAACTTGAAAGTATATAAAGCAAGCTATAGAAACTATCATGTGATATAAAACCTTAACACGGTATAATAGAGAAGGCCCCACATATGGTAGAACAGGGAATACATACAAATGTTGCATATCCATCATAAGCTTTGAAAACACATTAAGCCCTAGAGGGCATATTTCGTTGGCAGTAACTCTTAAATGTACCATGAATTAGATATAGAAAAAAGCTACATCCTCTTTTCCACAACCAGAAATAAGTATAAAGCTAAAAACTAAATAGTTGACAGCCTTTTATTGAATAATCTCAACTTCCACCAATAAAGAAGGCTAACAACGTTCCGCAATTATCTATCTGATCAAAATCCTACCAGCACTGGTATCCAACCATGCATAGGTCAAACATACCACAAAAAAACATCTTGTAATGAAGAAATTACTGTTTGATATACTTCTAAATAGTGTGTTAGAATGACTTCCTGAAGAGTCGGTCCTATCGACAACAACATAAGGAAAAGCCATAAAACTAAATTAAGATATATAGTTGCTTAACTTTGAACGAAGGGATTATCATATTCAGTTGGCACACTAGATATATAACTACATTTACTTATTGGTAGTTATGCATTGAAGACTACACTAACCTCTGCCTTCTCGATATTTCCAAGATGGACATGGCAGATTCCTGCTTTAGTTGCCAAGTTTAAAGGCATTTCATTTCCTGCACAGTAGACCTTATCTGCATGCTCGATGTGCTCAAGAGCTTTGCTGAATTCTTTACTTCCCATGTATAAAGAAGCTAGAAGATCAACCACATCTAAATCAGCTTCAGTTGGATGTCCTTTGATGTAGTCCTCAAGAATGCAAATAGCACGTTCATGATGACCGCATTTTTGGTACAGCTAGCAAGGGAAAGCAAGACAGATTTTAGTTGCAAATATACAGTTAGCTAACTGGTAATCAGATACAATTCCTCATCAAGGATACTTGAAGCTCAGAAGTCAAAGGCAATTAAGTTAAATCAAGCTCTCATACCAAGAAATACAGAAACAACCCAGGTGACTTATATTCTGATGAAATCAACGATAGACAACTGTAAAACACGTCTTCAAGTATAAACTTCATTATTTCAAAGCTTGATAGAATTAAAGTTTAACTAGGAATTTTACATGAAAGCTGTTGGGATTGTGTTTCATTAGAATTATGAACTGCACATCAACGGAATTGTTTCTTATGCAAAAAAAAAACAGAGAGAGAGAGAGAGAGAGAGAGAGAGAGAGAACTGCAAGTCATGGATTGAATAACATAGATAATTTATTGACATAAAAGTGATTTTGTAAGAAGTAAAACGTATTGGATTGTGTCTAGTGAGAAGGTTGGGATTGCAAAGTCTTCATTTCAGTGTTTTCTATAGAAATATATTCATAACTTATAAGCCAGGGAAAATCCAACTTGAGAAGAGCAAAATAACTAATGATATTCTAACTGGTGAAGAGAAAATAGTTGAAGAAGTTTGATCGGCCAAACACCAACCATACACAAAACATGTAATAGTTTTTCAAAATAAGAAAAGCGTGTATAAATTAATGCAATAATGATCTTGGCATCTTAAGTGCCTAAGAAAGCCAAATTCCAATGGCAAACAAGGAGATCAAACATCAAACCTTCGCTCCAGTCATGAGTGCTTCAACATTTCCGATACATTTTTGATGAATCTGATCATATGTTTCAGCTGCTTTTTGACAATCTCCACGCTCAAGGTAGAGTGATGCACGATGAAATAATAAATTAATATCATCGGGCTCTGCTTTTATTGCTTTAGAAAGGCAGTAGCTTGCTTGATCAATGTCACCTCGGTCACTGCACATGTTAAATATCTACAAGCTGTAAATCATATTTCTTCGTTTCCTATACTAAAAGTAATGACTTCATGGGAACACATGCATGACCATAATTCCTTAGTTAGCCCATACTTCATATTAGGTGTATGTCACATGCACATCACTAGACGCATCCTTTTCATTTAATTCTAGTCCAGGAAGAAAAGTCTTTATGGCAGTGTCCTGCCACAGACATTTTTGTCTGCATATAATCTGGAAGATGACTGAGGACCAAAGGGCCTACTTCTTCATATAGATACCTACATACTAAAAGCCAGAAAAATTAAGGCTTGATTTCATATGACAGAATATCAATTTGATTACTCCCTATATTGATAATGTAAAGAGAGAACAAATGAACGTATGTTCAAGAATGTTCTAATGATTTTGGCCCATTTGATGCCATGTTGAACATGAAATTATAAACGAAAATGATCTCAATTTGACAAAACTACAAAAGCATAATATGACCTAAGAAATATATTCATAGACAGAAAAGGACCTCACATTGACCATGAAAATAGCAGTTTCCAGAGAGATGAATCTCTTGGCATTAAATGTGCAGCAAGCATGTAAAATCCCATGGCTTTTACATCATCACCGATTGCATTATAAACAAGTCCAAGCGTGTGGTACGAATCAGGTAAATCTGGGGCTTGCAGGACAACTTGACGCAATACAGATATAGCCTGCAACATAATGCTTCAAAGAGTAAATTCAGTTATACAAATAGAAAAAAAGAATGCTTTGCTAGTTCTCCTTGTAGGCATCGTCTGTGAAGACTTAAAACAGAATTATCCAAAGGAATGGAGATCATCTCTAAGATTATGTACCTTCTCATACTGGCCTTGAGCATAACATAAAGTTGCATCACCAAGCAACTTCGTAATTTCACGGTTAATTTTTTTCTTTGATCCTTTCCGTCTACCTCTTCTTTTAGGCTACAAGTACACAGAAAGGCTTGCATTTCAGAATAGATTACAGAAAATATTAAAAAAATAAAAAATAATTCAATAGAAGCCCCCTATATGGTCCAGAGTATTAATAATTAAATGCATGGCAGAGGGGAAGGGATGAGAATATGACTTCTTTAAACAGCGAGCTTCTTCTGCTTAATTAAATACAAAGAAGCTTTCAGCTAATTTTTTCAGGTGTAGTTGCCTATGGCTTCCTCTAGGAGACAACCAAAAAAAGCATGGTGTTTACAATTTTGACTTCGGGCGGTAAACTGTATTAATAGCTTCTGTTAGAGGAATAATATTAACTAAACCACATTTACGGTTAATTATTCATATTATTATGAGTAGAAAATTTTCTTCTATCAGCTACACTAAATTTAGTGGTGAAAGGTGATCAATAAATTGCAAAATTGGAATAAAGCTTTATTCCTGGAAGGAAGATTGACTTCTTATCAAATCAGTACTTGTCCAATACCATATCTCTGTTATAAATATCTCATTAACACTCATTAACGTTCCTGCTAATAAAAACCAAAAGGAGCAAGATTTTCTCCAAATAAAACAAATGGCATGAATGTCTTATACAATTAGAGCTTGTCCCTTTCTGAGCATAATACAAATTGGAGAAAGGGGGCTCCAATTCAAAAGTAATTGGACCATTTACTTAACATCAAATTCTTTAACAAGTTGTAGAATTCCTACAAATTTAGTGTACAGGGCATATACACATATTTTCCTCCAAAAGATTACCATTTATCTTAATACTTATCTTGTATACCAAATTGCATCCATACATAATACCAAAGGACAGGTCCATTTAAGACTTTCACTATTTTTTTTATTTAGTACAACATGTGGGGTAGGGGATCGAACTCATAACCTCTTAGTTGGAAAAATATGTCAATTATCGCTGAACTATGCTCGATTTGGCTTTAAGACTTCCATTGTTAGATTCATAAAATTAATTTTGCCCCTCTTCCACAATCCATGAGTAACACATATGGAAATAAGTTTGACCCATGATATTGATATATCAACAAAATCGTAATTAAAGTAACATTAGCATAGATACTACCTCCTTTAGTTTCCTCCTCGATCCATAATTCATAGCTTCCATAATTTCATTAAAGCTTGCACCAGGAATATCTTCTAGTCTGCCCCTCTTAACAGGCCTTTCGCTGTTTTTACAGAGACAAAGTAGGGAGACTATATGAATTTCATACCATGATATCTTTTTAAAAATTATGTTTGAACTCAATGAAAGTAAATGTTATTAGTGGCTCAACAGATGAAGAAACTAAGTTATATTAGCTCATTCAAATAAGTTAGAAGTAGAACCACCAAGGAGGCAAATCGAACATTCAAGAACGTTAAGTTAGAGCTAATATAAAAAAAAATCCAACGAGAATTGAATTATTCTCCAAGATGTATGCCAAATACTTTACAGTACAGTTTGTTGCTTTGCTGGGATCTTAGTCCGTAAACAGTTTAGCATTACTTTATAAACTAGCTAACTGGTTTAATAACTCACTTAACGACTCAAAGCTGGAATTTAGTTATAAATCAGTTAATTATTATTTAATGGCATTTATTAGTTTGTCAGTAAGAAGTTATACACTAGCATAGGTTCCAGCTCATGCATTTGGCAGCAGATGCATATAAAACTACCTTTCTGATATTCAAATACACCACTCTAAATTTGTTCAAACTGTCCAAATGAAACAGCTGATTTGAATTTCTAAGCCAGGATAAAATATGAAAACCATAAATTCTGCACAGTGCAGATTGCATCACAACATTCCACCATCTCACCATCAATTTCATAGTCCTTAAAAAGATTGTTATAAACTTTGTAGGTAAGATATCACGCTTTCAGTAACCATTTCCCCACCCAAAAAAGGGTGAGAGGGAAGATTAAAAATATATAAAGGAGGAGAAAGCACGGAAAATATAGAATAAAGTTTACCTCTGACTATTTGCAAGTGCTTTTCGCTTTTTCTCAGCAAGAGCTTCATATTCAAGGCGCTCAAATTTTTTATATGGTTGTATGCTAAAATCCGTACCTTCAACAAAATCGAAAGGATTTTCTCCGGCTTTAAATTTGAAAATGTAACCATCTTCTTCTTCAATATCGTCTTCTCCTTCATCTTCCACTTCTTCTTCCTCTTCTTCTTCCTCTTCCTCTTCCTCTTCCTCATCCTCCTCCTCCTCCTCCTCCTCCTCCTCTCTATTCTCCACTTCTGTTTCTTTGAGCCCTTTCACCTCTCCTTCAACACCCACAGCACAACCAGGAACCTCTTTATTATCAGAAATTTCATTCCCTTCTTTCTCCATTCAAATGTGCATAGCTTGAACCTCTTCAAAGAAAATCGTGTGAGAGAGAGAAACAGTAACAAATTCATTAACATAAACAGAATGAATAATTCAATAACATTAAGAAACTAAATTGAATTTAAAACCATATGACAGCTAATAGTCAAGAGAAACACTTAAATTTTTCGAAGACAAACTTCATGCTGTTCTCAAAAAAATATAGATATGGGGAAAAACTTTTCGTCAAACCACTCAGTGCTTGGAATTCTTAAATTTCTCCGACCCCAAAATTTCTAAGGAACCAACGGCACAAGCCACAGATGTGAAACTAATGACCATTGAAAAAGAAACAGTTGAGGATAAATACCGATATAGTAAACAATACATCGCCCAAAGATTGTGAACAAGAAAACAAAACATTCAGCTATGAACGTGGAATTTTCTAGAATAAAACTCAAAGGCTGCTAAGCTCCTGAAATCCCTACGCCATTAAGAAAGAGGCACAAACTAATAGCACCCAACTGAACACTTTGATTTCTACTCTTCTCTAACGTGATACCATAGTTCAAACATGAACTCGACAAAGAAACCGACTGAAAGAATTGCAGGCTGAATTTTTCTATCACCGGCGCAAATAATAATCGGGGGTATAGTGGAGGAACAGAAAATTTGACTTAACTAACCTGAAGTCGAATAAAACTAAAAGAGCTCCTAAGCTGAAAGAGGAACTAACAACTTGCACCCAGTTGAAATTTTTTATCTCTATCTTCTCTAACGATATATCATAACTCAAACATGAAATCCCGAGGAAAAGGACTGGCAAGCAAAGCAGACTAAATTATTCTGCCGTTGGTGCCAAATAATAATTTCAATAACCTGACGTCGAATAAAACTCAGAGCAGCTAAGCTTTTGATATCCCGAACCCATTAGGAAAGAGGAACTAACTAATTGCACCTAGTTGAAAATTTTGATTTCTAACTTCTCCAATGCAATATCATAGCCGAAACAATGACCCCCAAAGAAAGGAGTGAAAAGCAAAGCAGATTAAGTTATTCTAGAGCAGGCGCCAAAAAAAAAAATATCAGGCGCGTAACGTGGAAACAGAAAATTCAACTCCAATCACCTGAACCCCGCAGATTGACCCGAATGCCAAGATGGATCAGTGATCAAGGGTGGCAAAGTACGGCGAAAAGAGAGAGCGACAGCGCCGGCCCGCTTCGGAGCTCTGAAATCAACCCAAGCAAAATTTTAGTAGGTGCACTCTGTACTCTGTAGAAGGTGAACATCGGTTTCTTCGATTTTTTCTGAGAACCGACCAGATAATTCCGCTTTGAAAACCGATCGAATGTTCAATGTTAATGAGAACCGATTATCACCGGTTTTCCATTTGATTGTACTCAATCGGCGGCGGAATAGAAAAGTGACTGGCAAGGGCAATGGATTTTTTCTTTTTCTTTTTTATTTTTTTAATGCGAATAGGTTCGTTTTGTATTTTTTATATATTCATATTTACATATAAATTTTTTTAGTCTGACCAGACTGAAATTTTTTATTTTCCCAAATCCAAAACGGAAAAGGCTAACTTCTTTTTTTTAGGCTTAGTTACCCGGTGTTGAGTGGGACACTTCACCCCTTGTCTAAATGAAAGAGTATTCAATTCTTTCAACGTACTATTCAACTTCTTGAATTTACTATTTGACCCTTCCAAATTAATATTTAATTTTTTATTTTACCTCTCTTCCCTTCTCTTCCCTTTCATTTTATGTTAAAAAAAAAGTTTGGGTTGTTTTATCATAGATTGCAAAAGGTGCACAAAGTATTATGAAAATTTTTATTACTTCTTAATTATAAAATCAACGTAAATTTAACTCAACGATAATTGACATATGTTACTATCCAATAGATTATGAGTTCGTATCCTCAATTTGTTGTACTAAAAAAATAAAATACAAGTATTTTTAGATTAGATTGCAAAATGAGAACAAAAGAAAATAAACATGTTTAACTTTTACTTTAAAATTAAATACAAAATTATGTAAAGTATAAAAAAACATTACCCTTTATTGTAATATAAAATGAGTTTTTTTTAATACCAACATATAGGGGTGGAGCATCGAACCCACATCCTCTTAAGTGGAAATATACACTAATTACCACTAAGCTATGCTTGTTTTGACTGTAATAGAAAAAGAGTTGTCAGTAGGAAGATTAGTTGAAATTTTTGATACAGATTGTTTTGTAATATTCTTCAGGAAAAACTAAAGAAACAACATTTGATTTGATAAATTAACAAAAATACATTGAATAGAATAAGTGGTTTATGAAATATTTTTGTTATTATAGTTAAATTCAGGTTAAAAAATGATTTTGGTCCTATATTTTAATTGAAGTAACAATTAGTTTGTAAGCTTTAATTTATATACTTTTAAATTAGTAACAATTTAGTCTAGGTAGCAATTTAGTCGCAATAATTTAAAGTTTATGATAAAAAATATTGTTAAGATTTCTTACAAGCAATGGACCAAATATATAAGAAATTCTTATATAAAAAAGAATCAATACTTAATTTCGATCATAATTTTCAATGTGAGAATTAAAGTGTTATAATTTTTAAATTACAAAGACTAAAGTATTGCATTTTTTAATCAATTTCAAAGTACATAAATAAAATTATTATAAATTAAAGTTATTGAAAATCAATATGGTTGTTTTTTATGATAAAAAATTCCTTTTTTATGTGAAATGGATGAAACCCCAATATTTAAAGGTGGGTAAGGTTAGAAGACGACTGTCCAATGGTATTTCAATAGAATTAGATTACAAAAGTATTTCTTAATTTGGTAGGCTGGCATATGATAAATAGTTAATCAATTTCAAAGTACATGAATTAAATTATTGTAAATTAAAGTTCTTGAAAATCAATAAGATTTCTTCGGATGATAAAAAAAAAATTTATGTGAAATCGATGAAAACCCAATATTTAAAGGTGGGTAAGGTTAGAAGACGACTGTCGAGTGGTATTTCGATAGAATTGGATAACCAAAAGTATTTTTTAATTTGGTAGGCTGACATATGATAAATAGCTAATAGATATGGAAATATGACGTCATAAAGCGACGATGAGAAGAAAATCAAATACTCAAACACGAACTGACAGATACAGTCCGAGTCCCAATCCATTTTATTTATGTTTGTAAAGAATATAAACACAAAATGTATTGCCAATTTCCATTGCCAATTAATCTGATGTTTCTCTCTCTAAAAAACACACACACACACAGATACTGTTTGGTTGGCGAGAAAATTAAAAAGAGTTGGCTGTCTGTGACTGTAAGCTCTGTTTTTTTCCTCCAAGTTGAGGCGCGTCTGGCATTGCAATTCACTCTTCCACTTCAAGACCAGCTCATTTTCCGAGATCAAATACAAACTTTCCCGGAAAATAGAACGAACAAGAAAAAACCCAGAGAAAGAAAGGGGGGAATTAAAATGGAAATCAAGTTGGTTTCCGTTTCCAAGAGCATCCGCAGTAGCGCAGCGCAGAGAGTAAAATTAAAACTAAAATTATATCAATGAAATGGGTTAATTGAATTTTTGTAACAGAGTATCTACCACAAGAAAGGCGTAGAATTATTCAAGTTGTGTAGAATTCGACGAGCTCGTCGGCGGAGCCCAGCTGAGTGGCGGCATTTTCTAGCATCCACAACAAGTGCTCGAACAGCACCACCTCGCAGGAGACGACAAGCCCCTGCCCCTGCTCCATGTCGTCGGATTCCCCGGACGACTTGTCAACCAGCTCACGGAAGAGCGGGTGGTCGACGACGTCGGAGCCGACGAGGTAGCGGCGGCGGGACCTGCCGACGAGGACCGGGTGGAGGTGGGCGGCGGAGGAGACGGAGGCGGAGGCGGAGGCGGGGGCGGAGCGGGCGAGCTTGGAGATGGAGGGCCAGCGCTTGATGGCGGATTTGAGTTTTGTGAGCTTGCCGAGCTTGGCCATGGCGGATTTGTTTGAGAGAAGAGAGAAATTGGAGGAGAAGTATGGAGATGGAGCTTGGGCATGGAGGAATTATAAAAGGGGAAGGAGACAAAAGGGGAGGTGGGCCCAGGAATTGAAAGGACAGCTAAGCATGAGATAAATTATTATTTATTATTAATAATGATAAATAAACAACGGGGGGCGTTTGTTGAGAAACGCTTGTTTTGGTGGAAGGCAAAGCCAATGGGGGTGTGGCTTGGGTTTGGGTGCTGCCTCATGGATCTCCCCTCTTGTGTTTTTTTGGTAATTTGCGCCTTTTGTCGCCTACTTCGCTATTTAATCATTAATCACCCCTCCTTAATTTCTCCATTTTTACCAAATTCCACATCCACTCTGGATTCTAGATTTCGATTTTCGCATATATATATATATATATATATATATATATATATATATATGTTGATGTCAAATTCTGACTTGAACGAGTAGACCTATGAGCGAGAATGATCCATTTATAAAGAAATATGACTGACTTGTGAAGAATCGCGACTGATCTGTGATGGAGTGAGGCGTGCAAAGGAAGATATATAGAAAGAAAGTAGACATCCTCTTATGCTCAAGTCAGACTCAATCTGAGGTATTGCTCTTGAGACGAACTAATCAAAATTGTATACGTGTGTAAGAAGTGAACCATCTAAACACTTAAGAGCTAGTACCATTTAGCACGTCACGTGAATTATACAATAAATTCAACGATAGTGGAGAGTTGCGAATTGAATAGCGATTGGAAAGCTGCACTCGCCAAACTGAAAATAGGTTGGGAATGTGATCAAAGTCTCGCATTAGCTATACAAAATGGAAGATCACCCATGTTTAACCGATGAACAATATTTCTATTAGTAGGAAATTTTTTAATTGAAACAAAAAATAAACTCACAAATGTTTATACCAAGATGAACATTATCATATCACTAACGAGGGTTAATGTGCTCCGACACAAAATTCATATAATTTTTTTTAGTTTTACAAAAGGTTAGACCAACAAATGAATAATTTTGATCGATTGGGTCTGATCGAATTTTTCCATTTTAGTTTACATCCATCGTTAAATTGGGTAAAATGTTTTATTTGTTAGATTATATTTTTCAGTCATCTTTCAATTTCGTCTCTATATTTTAGTTAAAGTTTTATTAATCATAGATATACTTGATTTTTTTTAGTACAACAAGTAGCAGTGAGAGATTCGAATAGGTGTCAATTAATGCTAAGCTAAAGTTCAATTAATGCTAAGCTAAAGTTTATGTTGGCAGTAGATATACTTGATTTTGAACAAAAAAAAAGATTTAAATCCATACTGAGTGGCAGTGGTTTTGGTTTTCATTTCTATCATCATATTGATAACAAATATTTTTATGTTCCACAACGAAAATTTGGAGTTCGTATTGGATAACACTGTGATTCTTACTAAAAAATAGATTGAAGATGTTCGAGCTACCTATCTTAATAGAAGTGAGATTTCTACTTTTTTTAAGACAACGAAAAACCTTCGACATATGTGGCGTTCATTTCACGCGGTTTAGAGGCACTTAAGTTAGGCGCTGATGCTTGACTGCATTTAATTTGTTATGATATCAAGAAATATAATGAATTGCTTTTCATGAGGAAGTAGATGTTAATTATTACTGAGTAATTTGTTAGGAATAATATAGTTAAAAGAAGCTAAAAAATAGGATTACTCCATTTTAAATATATGCGATTAATAAATATACCAAAGCATCTGATAAACAGATGTTTTTTTTTTCCAAAGATAAATAAATGTTGTTCACTTTTAATTAAAATATTTAATCAAAATAAAATTTTAAAATATATACTTGAACTAAACTTTTTAAATAATTTTATATAGAAGTTGGTTTGTTAGTAACATGTTTCGAAATATTTTAAATATTATAGTCAAATATATATATATATATATATATATTTGTGTGTAATTTGGTTGAATTTTGGGAAAATATTTTTATAAAATGAAAAAAGTAAACAAAAAGAAAAAGTAAATAACTATAATTTAAAAAACAATAAATAAAATTATTGTCAAACAGAGCTAAATGATTTGATTATTCATTTTCTTCTCATTTTCAAAGAGGATTATTAAAACTCTCATGGGCGGTTTATTCTCATTAATGGAGGAGACCTTGACTATGTGTTATACAAATCACATTAATATATAGGAGCTTTTTTCAAACCTTATCTTCTAATGTGTGGAGAAACTTTTATATGGTCAGACATAAATGATTAATTAGGGCGCTAATTGGAATTCATACTAAAAATTTATACATAATTATTTATTCAATAATAAGATATTTAACTTAGTATAGTTTACTAATTAAGACACTTATCTCAAATTAAAAAGTTATTTCTACATGATGCATCAAAAAAATAATAATAAAATAAGTTCTTTTTTGGCATTTATAAATTGATTTTTCTAATGGAATAAATATTATTAAATAGAACTTAATGTTATTTGGGCTACCGTTGGAAGGGAATCTCTCAACCATCGTGGGATGACTTGATGGTTAATAAAAGTTAGTAAAGAGTTCAGAAAGAATGAGTTCAAACCGTAGCTAAATCCAGAACATAAGAACTACCTCAAAAATTTCCAAACCATAGGAGTCCAATTGAATCTAATTCCAAACTATTTCAACTAAATTGGTAATTCAACCTAAAATTTCTATTTTGATTATCTTTTTTTCATTATGGTTATCTTTCCCAGATCCATTTTTGTTAAATAAAATATTATATTTTTTTGAAGGAATAAAGTATTGAAACTTGATTGAGAAAGGAATGAGTGTTGATTGATGATAATTTGAAGACATCTCATTTAACATGATTGAAGATTAGGGGAAGTTGTGGCTTATTAAGACAAGACAATCAATGATGCTGTTGCCTCTAATCCAAAAAGCATGAAATTAATCATAATAACCATATGTAATAATTAATTAGACTCCAATTAAGGTTGTATATTATAATGTTTTGAGCAAGATCCAACCAATATTTGGATTTAATAATTCATATAAGCTATGGTCCACAGGTGAATCAAAAGTGTGAAGTATAAGGCATAGAGCAAAGCAGAATAAATTGGTTGTGGGTTGGGAGGGAATAATAATTAGCAAGAAGAACAAGTTAATTATTAAGAAAATATTGTTATATATATATATACAAAAACAAATTATTCCCTATTTGGCCCTTCCTTTTTTCTTCTTTTTTTTTTTATAATTTCTTCTTCTTCTCTCAATTGTAAAAGAGAGCTGTTAGGTTGTTGAGGTACCAACTTGCCAACTTCCAACTCCCTTTTCTTTTTTCCATCCCCATCTAGTCATTCAATTCTTTACTCAGGAATTAGGTTGAAATTATAATGTACATTTTTAATTAATCATGAATTAGTTTTTTTTTTAAATAATGGTAAACTAAATAAAAAGTTTATCTTTCTTGAAAATGTCTAATTGGATCCATTTTCCAAATAAACCACAATGTCCATTGAATAATGTATTATAAGCTTGGCTAATTAAACAAATTAGAGACATTATTTTTCTCCTTGAGGAGAATATGGTTTTTAGGAATTACCTATTTATATTCTTATTCGAACATTTCATCCTAAACGTTGGCTGCATACAGAATCAAATTCTCCATACATCATGAGCAAATTCCCATCTTCATTATTCAAAATGATTGTGAAGATGATGTCAGCTAAATTTACATTTGTAGTAGTCCATGTCTACTACAAATCATTGTAAGATCCCTTTTTAGGCTCATCGATCTTGGTCGGATCCAATTTTTATGGACCGGATGCTCGTTTAAGCTTCTTATTGGACCCTGATACCATATTAATATTCATGAGATTCCACCTCAAAACCAATTGGCAATGAGAGGAGTAGCTCATGTCTATTATAAACTATTGTAAGATTCCTTTTATTTTCAATGTGGGATTCTTAACATTTGACAAAACCTGCAAAATAAAAAGATTATTACACACCAGTGTGGTGCTGTTCACACCTAGTTCAATGCCTAAATTAGAATCAAGGTTTTGTGTGTGAAACATAGCACAAAGTAGGATTTTGTAGCATACTTTAATTAGGAGTCTTTACCCTTTATTTATAAATAGGAAAACCTATAGTCAACAGGATTGAATTCTGTCAGACGAGGAGAATTGAAATTTGAAAAGGCAATTACCATTAATATTTCTTATATTAAAGCCAATTCAAATTCTATAGATAAAAGGAGATTCGAATCGGAAAAACTATTACTTTTTCTTACCTATAACACTCATAAAAGTGGTGTGAAATATTTAAATTTCTCTAATCTATATATGATATTTTTGTTGATTTAGAAGCAAAAGGTAGAATAGTAGCTAGCTAGGTAGGGTGTGAAATGGCCATATTAGACATGGATAGATCCGTAGAGGGGGGAAAGATCTTAAAGGGAAGATCACACACATATCATGTTTCATCAGTGGTCCAAAAAAACAGAGAATATAGAGAAGGAAATGGATGCATGGGATATGAACATTAAGAGAGACAGAAGAAGTTAATTTCCACCGAATCTAAAACCGGCCTATTGCCATGTGGTCCAGCTGACCCGTTTCTTTCATCATAGTTATGTGTTGAGAAACATGAAGCCTAGCTTATTCCACAACTAAATCATGTCCCCCCCTTCTCCCACCCTACCCTGTTTTCGGTTCGGGTTCGGGATTGGGTTCGGCCCCCATCAATACCCTCTCGACGTGTTTCATATGTATCAATTCGATTTATTCAAGGATGTAATAACATTTGCCTCACCATTTTCAGTAGAACCAACATTAAATAATCAGAGGTGGAGAGAGGAGAGGACAGTTATATATCCCCTCTAGTTTGTTTTGGATTCAAAAAGTTAAATAACAAAATTACTATTTTATTTTTATTTCTATGGATTTATGTTTCAAAAAAGGTGAAAAATATATCATAACATAAATTTAAAAAATAGAAAATTAAAAACCTTTTTATTATGTACTCTTAATTTGTGGAGTTACAAAATTATATATAATATATAAATAGTTGTCATGTAAAACTTTGTTACCAAAATTTCTGGCTGTCTTTTGTGTGGTGTGTAACCCCCCTTTGTTTGGATTTCTTAACTTCCAAGTTGCAAAAACATGTGGGGGTGAAACACCAGCACACCACTAACATTGGCCCGGAGATTTCCTTTTTCCTAAAGAAAAAATGAAAGGAGACAAAAAAAAAAAAAAAAAAAAAAACACACACACACACACACAAATACAATAAAAAGGGCATGAGAAAAACATTAAATTAAAAATAAAAAAGTTGGATCGCTAAGTGTTACATCAGAAGAATCGTGACCACACACCACAATAAGAATTCACGACAGAAAATAATATTCTAAACAATAGAGAAACGATCAGAAATGACACATTTGACCAATAAAATAGTTTGTATGTTCAAAGGAGGAGAAACATGAATAAATTTTAGTTCACTAAATACCTTATCCAAAATCACAACATTCTCAACCCTATTCAATGATGTCGGAGGGAGACTTCTCAATTAATGGAGAGATTTTTGTCGATTATAGCATCTCTATTTAGGATTGGAAGAAAAATAATTGCCTCCAAGTTGTCTTATTCTCCACCATGACAGGTAAGAAAGGATTAGATAAATTTTCCAAATCATGTTGGTGATGGATCTCAATACAATTAAGACTGATAGTCTTCACAGATTACAAAATGGTGTTTGAGTCTATCGCTGTCACACCTCTATCGTCGTCCACCTTTTGCTGTATCATCCTTGTCCTGTGATTGTGGGAGTTCTCTGAACCATGATACAACGAAGATGAAGAGTTATCCCAAGAAATTGCAGATAGATGCTATCTCCAATTTTGTGTCTGATAACTCTTCAAAACGTCCTGATGAGGAAGCTACTAACCACGTCTTTGATTTTGTCACTATCGACCATGAGAAAGTTGGATCTCTCTATGCGAATTTGAATTTGGTGATAAGAAATGTACTCTCTCCTCCCTGTCCAAAGCCTTGAGTGAAGGTTAAAAATGGGCCAATAATAGAAGATTTGAAATCCCCACTAAGATTTGTTCAGTCAAAGGGGCATGTGCTACAGCCTCCCATCAGCCATGTGCTTAAATAGAGATCAATAACAAACCTAGCTATTTTTAAGTCCAAATTAAAAAGACATCAAAATCAATGTAGATTTGGTGCGATTTAATTCATGTGACATTGCAAGATTATTAGAATTTACATTTTGTTCAGAGAGAAAGAATAATCTGAAAATTAGCACAAACTCAACAAGTAGACTATTAATAGTCAATCTGAACATAATTCAACTAATTAATACATTTATTTCCGACTAAAATATACGTTAGTTCGAATCCACAACCCAAACTGTTATATTGAAAAAGGTAGACTATTAACATCTATTGAAAACTACCTTTTGTAAGCATAAAATTTTCATTTCGATACCATGTTAAATTAATAGATTGAATTATAGATAAGATTTAAAATTTTGAAGCAGAGCTGAGAGAGACATTAATGAAGTGAGGAAACATAAGAAAAGAATGAAATAAAGAAATAAATTATATAGACAGTGCAATATTCTGTATGAGGACTGATTGGCAGACATAATTTTCATAAGATGTTTTTATTATTGTCAATCTCATGTCTCATGTAACAAGGGACACGGTTTCCATCTTGTCCAAAACTTTGTTTATTGATTTGTTCCCATCATTTTACAAAAAACACAATATCACTTGCCGACTATATATATATATATATATGAAATGGATTTTTCTTTTTTAATTTTTAGGGCCTATTTGAGAATGATTTTAGAAGGCGTGATTTTGGCAAAATAGATTTAATAATAATTAATTTTGTGAAAGTGATTTTTATATAATTATTTTAACGTTTGATTACACACTTTTTCGAGTGATTTTATGTAATTAAAAATTATTCTGAATGATTACCATTTAAAGTTTAAAGAGAGAACTTGACAAAAGTTTTAGAGAGAAATTTTAGAGAGTGAGACAAAAATTTAGAGAGTGACTACAAAAATTTTGTAGAGAATAAACAAAATCAAAGATAAATAAAGTTAGAGAGTGATAAAAATCTCAAAGTTTAAGGTGAATGAAAGACGATTTTGAGAATTAAAACAATAATCATTTTAAAAATTAATTTTTATTAATTTTTATAATCAAATTTCACTTCCCTCCGAATGATGGATTGGAATCACTCAAAAATCACTTACGAATACTTGTCAAACATTCTATTTTAAAATGAAAGTTATTTTGATATGAGTAAACGTGATTTTAGTCGTGTCAAATCCACTCCCAAATATGCCCTTAAAAAACTATATTATAAAACAGTATTGCGTTCGCTTACGATGAACTAATAACTAAATACTTGATTGATTGGTAATTTTAGAATTTAAGGCAATAATACGACGGTATTGGATTTACTCAAAAGTACATAAATTAATTTTGGAGTATATTAGCTTATGGAAAAATACATTTTTAGTTCTAAAAGATTTAAGATAGTCATTTATTTGGTCACGAAGTTTTAAAATAAATATTTTTAATTACTTAATCATTGAGATTTAGAATAGGTATCTAGTTCGTAGATCGAAGTTTTAAAATGTACATTTTTCCCCCCACAAATCGGAGAAATAATTTTAAATTTTACCTCATATGGGCCTCCCAGAAGAAAATGGGCCACCTTTTCTTGTCAATGGCGCAACCCACACCTTGTGTAAAAGAGTCGAATCCTACCTAAGAGAGCCTACGTATGCCGATGGTCTTAAGCGCTGGATCCACGAGTTTTTTTGTTTTTATTTTATTTTTAGAATTTTTTTTTATTCAAACTCTCAATCTATATAAAAAAAAAGTTTCAACATCGAGTTAATAAATATAATGAATCCACACGCTCTCAATTAAGAATATTTTACATAAAATTTCACTAGATTCACTACTAAACGACATAATAATATTTTTGCATTTATTTTTGTGTTTTCCTACCTTAATAAGTAGGGGTCCCTGTTCCCACAAAATTTTAGGAGATTGGGAGACAGAAAATTTTAGACATTTGATAGTAATATTATTATTATTATAAAAGTGGCAAAACAGGGAATGAGAAACAAATACGGGAAATGGATTCCCCGCCCCGTTTAGAGTAGGCTCCACGTGGTAAATGGACACCCTACTAATGATCAACCACTACTTTAAATTAAAAAAAAAACACTAACTATTTAATTATATGGTATAAATGAGATAGTTTAATGTGATTGATGCCTCAACCATTTCTACCGATGCAGAAATTGAGAATAACTTACGGTTGTTGTAGGGAAGTTGCCCCAACCTCCAAAGTCTAAGATGGTAAATGTCACCATCGCCTGAAATGACCACAATGATCATTATTACAGTCACAAGTTTAACACATTAGCATCAGTTTCACGTTTTCTAGGCTACTAATGAACGTCAAAGACGTTGTACGTAACTTAAAATTATCTAGAAACAACAATTAGAAATTCTCTATAAATAATTAGGGATATGTTGGTGGATGACGTTGTACTGTTGTACTATCTTTTCCTTTTATAAATACAAATGAGCATTAATTTGTCTTTAAAATTTGTTTGAAGTGTTGCAACGTTATATTTTTTCCTTAGGGCATGGGGGAGTGTGGTTATATTAGTTTCCAAGCGACAATGAAAGGGCAAATTAAGCTGGTGATTCAAAAGTGGAGGGAAGAGAAAGTGAGAGGATGGTTAGCAAGAAGGGTGCAAGCATAGACTTGAGAAAGACATTCCAGAAGATCAAGAGCCTAAAAAAAATGTCGATGTGCATTGATTATGATCGTAGAGAAGTTACCTCCACCTCAAAGTCTAAAAAATGTAGGTCATCGTCGTCTAAATATGACCATAACTATTGCTACACTCATAGACACAGCTCATTAATTAGAATCAATTTCACACTTTCTAGGCTACCAACAAAAATCAAAGACATGCCAAAAGCAAGTATAGCCAGTTTGATCTCCCACCCCGATATACTGTACTAAAAAAAAAATCAAGGACATTGTACGTTCCATCAAATTTTTTTTAAACAACAATGGGAAATTAATAGAGAAATAAATGAAAAAAATGGTTAATAGATAAGATATAAAAAAAATTATTAATAGATAAATCCATAGAATTAATTGTGATGATTTTATTAAAAAATATATTATCTTAAATTAAAAGTCAAATTATTAGAAAAATATAAATTAAAATATCATAATAAATGTGGTAGGAAAATCATTAATAAGAGTGTTTTGGTAAAGGAAAAAATGATCCTTTAGAGATAGAAATCTAAAAGTGTAAATAATCATGAACTTCGGCATTTATGAAATATGGATTATTAAAAAAAACATTTCTAATTTCCCTACAATATAATTATTTAATACTATTGTTTCAAAATATATATATATATATATATATATATTTAATACTAATTTTATAAATATATAAAAAAGTATAAAATTGTGAAAACATTTAATTTGTTATAAGCCCAGCCCAATGGCAATCTTGAAAATATTTTGGAGCAGAACAAAAAAATAAAAAAGAAACCCTAGTTCTTCTCTCAGCCCTCTCAGCCGCTTCCGTTCACAGACCCCGCTTTGTTTCTTCTCTGTTGAAACCCTAACGCAACTCTTGACTCACAGAGTTTCAGCCATGGCGACTGCAACAGCACCGCGTCAGCTCTCGCAGAAGGAGGCCGACATCCAGATGATGTTGGCGGCCGAGGTTCATCTAGGAACCAAGAACTGTGACTTCCAAATGGAGCGATACGTTTTCAAGCGCCGGAACGACGGTATTGTTATGAATACATTTTACTTTTAGTCTTCACATTTGTTTAACTCCGTAAAGGACTTCCAAGATAATTGATTAGATTAAGTTTTTAATATTCTCTCTGTATCCCATTCTGGCGGTGGTTTTGCTAGGACCGAAGATTTGAGTGCTAATGGGCGTCCGTTGTTATCTACTTGTCTTTCGCCACCTTAATTTTTAGATATGGAGTTCTCAAAATTTTGTCAATGCCTGTATTTATCTGTGATTCCCTTGTTAAAACTTGTGGTTGTATTACTATTCGTAGACGTGAGCTTTCAGTTTCTGACTAATTTTCAGTTAATCTATTTAGTTTTTACTGTATCGGCCAAGGAACACCGATGAACCATCTCCAATTTATTCAACTATCAGTTTTCGTGTTTGGAGTGCGACACCCACCTGCGATGCTATTTTGAATTTGATCCCAAAATGTTGGTTCATACGGTTGAAAATTTGAAGTACTTAACCTGACCTCTATTTGAAGAATCAGTTTTTTCCCCTATTTTTATGTCCTATCATACGCCTGTTTCGTTAAGGAATTTTGATTTTATTAGGGGTCAACGAGTATTGATATCTGCTTCATGAATATGTTGTTTATATGAGTTGTTATTATAGTCACATAATATACTGTGAGCTTCTATTTTATTCAGCAAATAACGACGAATGGTTGTTTTTTTAATTCTTTTGCTTTAGGAATTTACATTATTAATCTTGGTAAGACATGGGAGAAACTCCAATTGGCTGCCAGAGTAATTGTGGCTATTGAGAATCCTCAAGATATCATTGTCCAGTCTGCTAGGCCTTATGGTCAGAGAGCCGTTTTGAAGTTTGCTCAATACACTGGTGCTCATGCAATTGCTGGAAGGCACACCCCGGGAACATTCACCAACCAGCTTCAGACCTCATTCAACGAACCACGACTTCTGATACTTACTGATCCTAGAACTGATCATCAGGTGCTTTAATCCTTTTAAAAGATTAATAATAGTGTGCATTTATAAGTTTTAGTAGAAGAGGATGATATTCTCTTACCAATTCTAGATTCACTCTTGTTTGTTCTCTTAGTCTTGGTTATACGTATACATGACTTCCTAGTTGCTGCTATTTGTGTTGCCTGATTGGTTTCTTGCTTGCAGCCCATCAAGGAAGGTGCACTTGGAAACATTCCTACAATAGCCTTTTGTGACACTGATTCACCAATGCGGTATGTTGATATTGGGATTCCAGCTAATAACAAGGGGAAACACAGTATAGGATGTCTATTTTGGCTTCTGGCAAGGATGGTTCTACAGATGCGTGGAACAATTCGTGCGGGGCATAAGTGGGACGTGATGGTAAATTCAGAATTATATCTTCTATTTGAACTTAAAATTAAATCAAAGGCTTGGAATGAATGAATGCATGTATTTCTTGTGCAGGTGGATTTGTTTTTCTATCGGGAGCCTGAGGAAGCTAAGGAGCAAGAAGAAGAAGAGGCTGTTGCCCCAGATTATGGCATTGCAGATTTTGGAGCTGCTCCGCTTGTTGCTTCAGATCAATGGGCTGGACAGATTTCTGATGCTCAGTGGGGTGCTCCTGATGTGGTTCCAGCTGCTGCTGCTCCACCCGTTTCAAATGTCGAGTGGTCCCAAGAGCCAGGTTGAATCCAATTTTTCTTTTGCGATTCGTTTGAATGTTTGTGTGCCTATATTGTGGTATTGTTGTTAACTTAGACGAGTTACTTTTGCTTAAGTTTTTAGTTAGTACCCAACAGAACCATCTAGTTACCTCGTAACTTGCTATTGCATAGGTTTTGTGTTTTAGACACATTGACCAGGAGTTGTAAGATGCAATGCATAGTAGTTACAGTCAGGCAGGTTCTGTTTTAAGATTTTCATTATGCGTGTTGTGGTCCTACCTCTCATTTCTTTCAATGCCGTTTGGTTTTTTTCAGTTGCTACAGGAGCAGCAGACGGCTGGGATGCTGCAGTCCCACCGCCCGCACCAGCAGTTGAAGGTGGTGCACCTCCGGCTTCCGGTTGGTTCTGAGGGAAGGTTCCCATTGAGTTGATTAATCATTTTATGAGTTTTCTTGTTTTAGTAGGGGGCGTACCACCTTTTTTGGCTACAAAATTGACTTATATTTTCTTTCCTATTCCAGTTTCGGATTATGAGATTGAAATTTTGACTTCAACACTGGTGTCTTGGTACAATTTTGTTTTGGGATATATGAGAAATTATTTGCCCAAAAGGTATAGTAGACGTCCATATAAAACGTATATTAGTCTTAGGTGCTAGATTCTCGTCTGAATTTTTGCTGAAATGAATACAACAGTCAGCTGATTGATCAAACATTTTGTTCATGCTCTATTGAAAATTTAGGTGGTAACCTCTAATATCAATTTTTATCAAAGTAAGCCTTAGAATTTGGATAATTTAAAAAATATTTTAAGCGTACTAATTATAACCTAAAAATCATGGCAATCATTAAATAATTGTTTTGAAACTGTATTTGAAAATTTCACTTACTGTTGTTTCTTTGAAGCTTCAAATTTTGACTATGAAATTGTAATGAGTTGTTAAAGATTGTAATATTATTGTAAGTGTAAAGTGTATTTTGATTAAGGCATGTATTTTCGAACCAAAAATCTCTACGCTCACATGATACTTAAAAAAAATATATTTTTCGAACTTTAGTTTATCTCAGAAACTGAGTATGGAAATTGAGGGATTGTTTTTCAAATTGTTCTTGAGCTATTTTGATTTCAAAAAGGGCACCAAAATCAAAAAATTGTCGAAGAAATACATATTGTTATGAATTTATGAGTAAAATTCCCTTGAGTACACGGTTCTTTTCTGCCAATATTAATTCAAGATCAAGCAACAAAGCATCCTCAAAATGTCCCGAAGCTCAAGAAGAATATATTTCTTCAAGGCAAACAAATAATCATAAAGTTTCATTATCTTAACTTGATTCACAAAGCTAAAATCCATCTAATTTTGAATTACCGATTGAAATAAAGACTTGACATTTACGGGTCTGGAACTCTCTGAATCTCCATTCCATATCATCTCTGCAAGTATTTTATATCCTCTATCACTTCCATGGTTGGAATCAAAGAACAAATACTCATTAGGATTTCCACATAACTCATATTCTTTTGCATCACCCTTCCCTCCACAACTTTGTATTCCTCTGAATTTCCCACTTCCACAACATGCAGCCTTCACTTCTTTGATTCCTGTTCAACCAAAACAAACAAACGCTCACAAACCCACATTACAGTTTGGTATAACTTGTGAGATTGTTCAAGTTCAAGCACCATATTTTGCAGGGTTGCTGATAATTCCATTGATAACGTTGTAGAAGTCTGCATAGGAATATATGAATCCATCAAGTTCTGTAGAGAGCTTTTGTAGAGCTTTGTAAAGTTGTCTGTTGTGCAACTCTACAAGCTGTGTAAGCTGTTCCACCCGGGAATCTTTGCCGGCTTGTGATGCAACTGCTTCTTCCACAGCAGGTACATGATTCAAAGGCCAAACATTCAGCACAACAAATTTTCTTCCTCCTCTCTTATGGATTTCCTAATCAATGTAGTAATTCACAGTAAGAAATAAGAAAGCAAAATGTCAGACACATTATTAATAATGCACATAGGGGATCCATTGCTTTACTGTTATGGCAGAGGTCAAGTTCCCAATCACCATATCAACATATTGTTCCAATGAGTAGGAATGGAGAAGCTTGGAGTCTGAAGCGAAGGCTCCGTAATCGTTCGCACCGATCGAGATTAAGTAAACACCCCTTGACAGTAATGTCTCTGCTTGTGTACTTCCTCCAAGTTGCTTTCTCAGAATCCTTTTCACTTTGTTGAAATAGCTCAGCTGAGTTTTGAGGCTTATTACCTGAAATTTCCAGTGTTTGTGTTCAAGAATGTCTCTAAAAGATTAAAAAGCTTTGTGGGCTTTAGCAGTATTTGTGTTCTAAGACATAGTATCACAGTTAGGCTTTGAATCAATTGATATTTGAGGCTACACAGAATATGTAATAATTACTAATCCTTGATGGGTTTGATGCAGAGCTCCTGCTCCTCCGGATGCAAAATTTATGCCATGAGTGTAGAAATGATTATTCCCCGGATGAAGATATGGAAGAAGCAACGGCAAATTTGCATATTCAGCTGCAACAGATTAGGAGTTGAAGTATGAACATTTTAGAAGTGTAATGAAATGAAAAGGAGTTGAATTTGCAAATGGGTACCCAAGAAATCAGGAAGAACTCTGCCATCGGACCATCTTCCGGTGGGAAATTTGAAGAAAGTTTGGCCGTATGGGGAGTAATTGGATTGGGCAACAGGAATGGTGTTGATGTAGTTGTTGTTTCCAGTGTCAACAAAGGAATCCCCAAGAACAAACAGAGGAACATGCTGATCATGGTCGCAAACAGACCCAGCGCCGGAAAATATGAACACGCTTTACACAGAAACAGAGGATCGAATTCGCCATGGGAAGTTGATTGTAAGTTTGGTTTAGAAATGAGAAAGAAATCAATTCAGAAGCGTTGTTGAAGTTGGTGAAAATGACATCTTGGGTTCAAGATCAGGTTTTGTCGCGTGGAAAGAAAAGTCATTATTTTCTTGATTAATTAAGATTTAAGACACATGTGGTAAAGATTCTCGCTTTTTCTAAGCTACGTGTTCTCTCTCTCAAAATTCGCTTTGTCTTATTGTATCTAAGCAATATGATGGTTTGTCGTGAATACATTGGTAAACTCCAAAGTTAGATGTTGATTAGTTGAATGTTGGTAAAAATATAACTTATCATGCGGTGAGATATGGTCGAATTCCTAAGTTTATCTATTGTCGAGCTTGGAGGCGAAGCTTTGAGAGCCACATGAGTCGAATTCAATGGTGTCGACTAACGACGAGGTCCCAATCAATAGGGGTGTACATTAGTCGATTGGGTTGGTTTTGAGGCCAAAATCCCCTTCGACCGACCGATTAAGCGAAGTCCTCGCCGACCAACTTTTTGTCGGTTCGGTCGATCGGTTATCGACAAATTGACCTCTTTCTTTTTCCTTTTTACCTTTTGTTTTTATTGAGCAACAGAAGACGGGTTCGACGGTGGATAGCGGTGAAAACTGAGCAGCGGGGTGGGTTGCAACGACAGCAGGTGGGCCTTGACGGTGTTGAGTGGTGGAGGCTGAGTCGTGGCGTAAATCAAGCGACGGGAGTTGGTTGGGGCGAAAATCAAGCCGCGAGAATGGAAGGTGGAAGAAGACACAGGGGAGAGGGGGTGGAAGGTAGGAGATGAGAGTGAAAGGATGGAGGCCACGTGAGAATAGAGATGAAACCCAAGGAATGATTAAAGAAAGTGAGGAAAACGAGAAAAAGAAAAGGAAAAGAGGAGAGATAAATGTACACAAATCAAGAAAAAATTAATAACAAACGTAAAAATGAAGGAAACAGGTTGTAAAACAAATTTTTTTTTTACATATATATCTGTCGGTCGATTTTGGGAAAATTTATGGTAATCAGTCGACTGACCATCGGTTTTGTAAATACAAAACTGACTGACCGCTAGTTGAGAGTAGAAACAGACCCATCGTCGTCGGTTGGGTTTGTCGGTCATATCTGTACACCCCTACCAATCAATCCAATGGACTTCACTCCTCGAAGCAAAACTGTCCTCGAGCTCTTAGTGAAGAGTGATTCACCAATTCGACAAACAGTTCTACAATTGATGGGACATTTAACTGCCCCTCAAGCTCCTACAAATACATCTTCACCCCACTCAATGAAGTATGCAATTACTGCAATTACATCTGAAGCTGATTTCTTCAGCTCGAACTCAGAACTAACTTGAGCGTCAAAGTGCTCTATCTAGACCTTTTACCTTCCACTTGCTTACAACAGCTCAGTTCAGTTCATGTCGTTCTACGACACAGCAAAAATCAACATCAACAAAATTTTTCTTCCCTCCTCTCTTTTGTTTTCAATATTGGCTGGCGGTGGTTGTGGTTTCACCTGAGTGCTGATGAGTGTGCGTTGTTGTTACTTTTAGATATGAATCTCTAAGGACTAGAGCTATCAAACATTAGTATATTCTGAATTTGATGGCCAAATGTTGTGAGTTGCACCAAGTAAGAATAAACCACACTTATTTCATTATTGAGAAACATGTAACAATGGAGTAGATGGGAATGAGTTCACAAACTTAGAGATGAAACAGAACATTAAGATTGTAAGGCCTGATGATCTCAGAACTCCCATTCCATAGAAACTGAGCAAACAATTGGTTGGCCTTTTCAGAGGGATGGCTGCCATCAAAAAACAAGTACTCACTGGGGTTCCCACACAACTCATACTCTTGTCCGTTCCTTCCTCCACAGCTACTGTATCCTCTAAATGGTCCACTTCCACAACATGCCACCTTTCCTTCCTTGAAATCTGAGAGGAAATTACAGAACTAAATCCACAGAAACCATGCTATAACACAAAGTTTACGTATTAGTTTTACTTTCGCTTACCATATTTAGCAGGGTTGTTTGTTACTTCAATGGCAATGGCGTAAAAATCAGCATAAGAATAAACAAATCCTTCAAGCTTCTTTCCAAGCTGTAGGAGAGTTTTGGAAAGATGATTGTTGTGTAGTTTTACAAGTTGTGTGATCTCTTCCAAGCATTCATCTTTGCCTTGTAATAGAGTTGCCTTCACTGTGGGCACACAACCTATAGGCCCAACACCAAGAAATGCAAATTTTCTTCCTCCATTCTTATGGATTCCCTGCAAAACAAATCAATTCATATCAGAGAGAAGAAAAAAACACTTTATACAATTCAAAGATCAAAGATGTTTATTAACTATAAACAGAGATCTGTTAAGTAACAATCCATATATATGAAGAAATTAGAAGTGTTTGTTTGGGTATTTACTTTAATGACAGTGGTTAAGTTTCCAATGACCAAGTCAACATATTGTTGTGGAGAGTGGGATCGGAAGAGGCTGGAATTTGTAGTGAAAGGATAATCGTTGCTTCCAATGCTGATAAAATAGACAGCTCTTGATAGTAATGCCTTTGCTTCTGCATGTCCAAGCTCCTCCTTTAAAACCTTTGCCACTTTGTTGAAGTAACTCAACTGGGTTTTCAGGTCAATTACCTTCGAACAAAACAACACATGCATAAAACCACTTATTGTACCCTATTTGAAAACTATAGGAGAGCAGACACATATGAATCCAACGATTTTTCGTTGAACCGTCAAAGTTGGTCTTTTCGAATGATCAACCACACTGGGAGTGAGACACAGCCCGGACTTCCACGGGGGACGGCGGTAGGGAATCTTGTACAATAAGCAAAAGCTCGATCCAAAAATATCATGTGAGTGTCAACAAGAAGTAGATGACTTACAAATCCTTGATGGGTGTCAACTAAAGCATCTGCTCCTGCTGATGCGAAGTTCACTCCATGAAGGTAAAATTTATTCTTGGGATTAAGATATGGACGGATTAATGGCAAGTTACCATATTTAGCTGCAAACAAACAAGCTTGATCAGTAAATGATGTATGTAATTTGGTAACTCATTCATTTAATTACCAATGAAATCAGGAATCAATCTGCCATCAGAAAATCGCCCAGTTGGGAATTTGAAGAAGGTTTCTCCATATGGCAAGAAATTTGCTTGAAAACTGGTAGTGGTGTTGATGTAGTTATTGTTTCCAACATCAAAAAGGGAATCCCCAAAGATGAAGAAAGCTACATGTTTTGGCGGTGGCTTAAGATCATCACATCTGCAACATTGCAGGGACAAAAAACTGGCTATGAAGAACACCAAGAAAGATGAAGATAACCATGAACTTGCCATCTCAATTTACTTGGATGGATCACATCAAGTGATTCAAATACCACATATAAATTTATAGTGAAGTGAGAATGCAGTTGCTTGAACTAAAAGTCAATGGTTAATATAATCGATTTGACTTGCATTTGACGATATATAATATGAAGAACACCAAGAAAAATGAAACCATGAACTTCCATACAATTACTTGGATGGATCACTTCAAATGATTCAAAGTCCGCATATAAATCTATAACGAAGAAAGAATGCAGGTGCTTGAACTGCAAGTTTTATAAAATTGATTTGACTTGCATTTGGTGATAATATATATAATTTGATTGTAAGATGATAATTGGTGGTACATTAAAAAATCTTAAATTAAAAAATCTATCTAGCATTTACTGAACTTCTATCTAATTTCGTAGATAACGTAAGCTTAGTTCAGCGGTCAAGACGTCTTGTTCATTCTTTACTACAGAGAGTGAAAAGAGTTAGATTAGAAAGAGATTCTCGATAGAATAACGGGGATTGCAGGAATCGGGTGAGGAGGCAGTCCACATTTCATGAGCAAGCTGTTTGTGGAGATTCTCGGTGAGATGGTAAGAATCCCAAAACACATATTCATCAGGATTCCTACACAATTCAAACTCCTTCACTCCTCTTCTTCCTCCACAGCTGAACACTCCTCCATAACTCCCTGTGCCGCAGCATGCCTTCTTCCCTTCCTTCAATCCATATTTCAATGGCCTCTCCATTCTCTGCCTCAGCCTGCTGCTGAAGTCGTACAATGAGTATTTGAACCCCTTCAGCAGCTTCTCCAGCTCTTCAAGAACCCTCACCAATCTCTGGTTGTGTATGTTTGCATATGCTGACAGCTCTTCCAAGCACCCCCCATCAACCACTCTCAGCCCTGGGCTGCAACCCATCGCCGGCAGGTTCATAAATCCGAATTTCCTGCCCCCACTTTCATATACTTGCTGTCAAAACTCAAAGCCACCATCTTTTTAATCTCAAACATAACACACAACTGTTGAATGTTGAGAATCACTACTTGAATTGAAATTTACTTACTTTGATGGAAGCTGTCAAGTTACCAATCACCAGCTCAACATATTGAGATTTGGAGTGGGATTTGAGTAGAGAGGAATTGGTTAAGAAGAGGCTCATGTAGTCGTTGGTTCCTATGCTAAACAAATATACAGCTTTTGACAATATTAATCCACCTTTGGCTTTGCCCCACTTCCGTTTAATCTCCATCTCTACTACCTCTCTGAAGTACTTTATCTGTGCTTTGAGTTCGATCACCTGAAAACGTTGTCAAATTCTTCTCCTCAACTAAAAAGTCTCCATGTTTCTAGGATGTGTAAGTAATCATGAGTTGGTTTTGAGAATTTTTAGATCAAAGTGATGATTTTGTGGACAAAGCAGAAAGCAGAGTTGATGTGATTTGCCTTTTTTTTATATGAAAGGGTATGTTTGTTGTTCTTACCGACCCATGAAAAGTCTCAGACAAAGCACCTGCTCCAGCAGACGCAAAGTTGACTCCATTATGATATTCACTAAAACCAGGTTGAAGGAAAGGTGGGATCAATGGCAGCTTGGCGAATTCAGCTAAAAGATATCATGAAATGCAGACGACAAGACAACAAAACAAAGATGGGTTTAGACAAGAAGAGACAGGACATGGCCAAATATATGGGAGATCTTCTTACCGATGAAGTCAGACACCAAACGACCGTCGGAAAATCTTCCGGTGGGGAATCCGAAGTGGGTTTGGCCGTAGGGCCAGAAGTTAGCTTGGTCAAGAGTTGTGGTGTTGATGTAATTATTGTTGCCGGCGTCCAAGAAAGAGTCTCCAAATATGAACAAAGCAGCATGATTTTCCGGCAGAGGATGGGATTTTACTTCAACAAAGCAACGCCTGGAAATGAAGGTCAAAAAGAAGATCACAAACAACAAAAATGGTTGGCCATGGCCAGTTCTCTGAGTCGCCATTAATGGCAGAGAAGACCAATTAAACTTAAGCGGCCAGTTACAAGATAATATATGAATTATGGTAAGCAGCAGAAGGCTTTGTTACTGCCCAATTTCTCTTACTGTCGCAAGAAAACAATGGATTTCTTTTTTAATCAATGTTAATGCCAAAGTGGGAGCCTATTAGAGAGTTCTGATGTGATGTTTTGATCAGAAACAGAGGAAAATTGGGGTGTACGTTGTTTTCCCATAGATGGATGTAATTACTATCTGGTCGAGAAAAAGTCAAGTTCCTGCGGCTACGTTTGAAAAATGAAATCATTGGAAATTGGAAGGTAAAGCCTCAATAATTTTGAGGTATCTGGTTGAATTATTCACATTCTTCAAAGAGATTATGATATAACAAATCTACAATTAGTTGGCACGATCTTGAGACTAATAAAGAATTTGTCTAACTGTGGAGCTAGCTAACGTGATTCAATCAAAGGTTATTAACTTATTGCAGTTCTAATAGAAAACTTAATAAATTCTTGCTGTAGCTTTATAGATTGGCGAAGCCTCTCCAAAGATCTGTGAAGGCTAACACTAACATACATAAGAAATTGACCTCAAGAAAAATGAAGGCTCGACTATCACTATGATTAAACTATTAAGCTCTGCTTTCATTGATTCAAGAGATTCCGATTGGATCAAATCAACTTTACCATTAAATAATGCTCCAAGTCAAGCAGAGGACGTGTAGAAACTTGCATTTTCTTAAAAAATTAGCTTGATGTGTACTTATCTTTCAATTGACACAAATTACCTCCTAACGGAAAGAAGAAGCTGAAAATCATTTGCCTAATGTTGGATGTGTTTTTCATTGGCTACTGTATACCTGCCCATTGTTCATAGTCTATACTTTTTCCACTCACAGAAATTCACCTTTCACACCAATTTTTCCTAAGAAGAGATGATGAAGTTTGGACAAAATAGCAACTGTGTACACTACAAATTATAGGGCGACAAGAGGCCCACATGGGGGAGTTGGGTGGGTTTGGGCATAGCGCATAGCCAACAAGCGGCAACCGCTGCTCCAGTTTTAGCCTTATGATTCATGGTAGTGTGCAGTGAAGGCAAAAGCATTTGTCAACTTTCAAGTGCCTTGTCATTCTCCACCATACATCATGCACTACTCTCCTTAGTCCTATTCTGCTAACTCTGAAAGCAGGGCAGTACAATCTCCTCGCTTTTTGAACAAAACAATCGAGTCCTGGTTTCAGAGTTTGTATAATCTAAAGTTCAAATATCAAACCAACTTCTGATTATTCTAAACTATGTGGGTTTGCTAATTCCATAACTTTCAGAATCTGAACTCTAACTTCTTACAAATTCACAAATCATATACATACAGATCAAGGCTGAATTTCATTGGCATCATTAAGTCAACGATTTAATCCCACGTGTGACTCCCATGATGTAAGTTTGAAACGATGAGCGTTGAACTACCGAACTTAGACAACTCTGAAGTGGTTATCGAACTAATCTCTAACGTTACCTCACCGTATATTTCATGCCTAGAATCTCGAAGATAACCGTGGGGTGGAATCCATACCTCCAACAGTTATCTAGCTTTTCAAATAAATACCTGAAAACAATATGAAGGAGGTATGCAAACATTTTGACTTTGAGATTTTACTTCTTGGGATCCTGTACTGACAAGAGCTTCGGAGTGCTAACTCCTTGTTTTCCAGGATCACTATTGTCTTCGCGCGATTTTTTGAGGATTTTAATGTTTTGATGGAATTTTTTGGTTAAACCACACACTACATTGCTTCAAATAGGCCCTTGGGTTCTGATTTAGACACTGATGTTGGTCACTTCTGTTCCTTCCAATTGAGTCACCACATGAAAAGATCAAAATCGTTCAGATTGAAACAACTGAACAGCCAACTCCACTCTGATTCAATGAATCAAAGAAAAAACTGGGTACTTCTAAAAGTTGAATATGACACCTCAACCTTTACCAACAAAAAATCACACTTAAAACTAAGATCATCCACCATTTCCCGACTATGACATTTATCCACAAACCAAACCCCAACTTTGAGTTTAAATGACATAATTGAATGTGGTTGGATCCCATGCAAGGTTATAATAATAAACTAAGCTTCAAAGTAATCTACATCAGTCCTCGACTAAAGGCTACAGGATTGGAGATTAAAAAACTAATATAATAGTATCAATTAAATGCTTTTAGCTCTAAATCCAATGCATGTGGGGGGCACCTATGGGAACGCCATAAATGGCCCATGCTTTAGGCTGTGTAATTTATATAATATGGAGTGTTGGTTGACCAAAACTCATGCCTAGCCAAAACCAATTAGGTTTATTAATGGACCCATTACTTTTGGAATATTGGTCATAGAATGAACCCGAACTATGTTCATATTCTTTCTAAAAAGATTGGCACAGAAAAGTTTTATTCATACAGATCAAAAATCAGTCATTCCATGAGATGAGAATCCTCAGTAGTAAAGAGAGAAATCAAGTTTTATGATACATCGATACAGATAACTTATTGTCGATACAAACTTAAGAGATAAACCAACGCAGATTCGAGGTTTCACAGGTATTGCTACCTGAATAAACTTGAAAGTCCTATCCCATTAGGCATTAGCTACCCCATAAACATGTCCTGATTGCCTCGGGCACGATTGACCGTTTGAACTTCTGTTTCCAATCATGGACATGAACATTTCCTGCAAACAGCAGGAACATCAAACCAACAGAATTTCAGACAAAATAAGTGAAATGGGAATGAATGGTAGAAGATCGAAGTGATAGAAGGATCGAGATGACTAACATGTAGCTTTATTTACATGAACTAGCCCGCAAAGGAAAACTTTGCTTAAAAGATTCCTCCATCTACAACAGGGATGTCATCAAAACTCCAAAGGTCCACTGAGTTTCCACCATCTTGAGTTGTATCCCCACCAAGGAAGGCATCCATTGAACTGTCCCAGTTCCCTTCCAGATACGGCATCTGAAAAACCTTCATCTGGGACTCAAAGGCAGAGAGCTCCTCGGACAGTGTCTTAGCACCAATTTCTTCAGCAGTTATGCCATCCCTTGCACTGCACCTAAGTTTCTTGCGTGGATGCATGTCCTCTGACGACTGAGAATCATTACTTTCTAAATTAGCTGAGAAGACAGAAGAGATTTCAGGAGTCTTGGCACCTTGGTCTCCCCATCCAAAATCAGAACAACCAATCGAGTTGCTTCCCTCATCTGAATTAAAATACAGGATCATATCGTCAGATGGAGCACTATTCAAACTAGCAGGGAGTGAATCCATGTATCCAAGTTGGTCAGTAGGAGGCTTCACTTCCACAACACCAGTGGTTATGTGGTAGTTCTGATCTGGATGGTTAGAAAACTTAAGATGGTTTGCTTTCAAGTTCGTCTTGAGATGTTGTCTCTGCGAGTTTTTCCGCTTCTGGGTATTTCGCAAAGGTTCATCAGGGAAATTCACCTTGGCTTTCTTGCCTCGAATTCTCCTCGCCTCCGCATCATATGCTCTTGCAGCTTCTTCTGCAGTATTGAAAGTACCAAGCCATACACGGGCACCTTTCCTTGGGTCACGGATCTCCGCAGCCCACTTACCCCATGGCCGCTGCCTTATTCCCCTAAATTGGTTCCTCTTCTTTGTATTTGCAGATTTTTCAGCTTGCCCATTTAACTCCACAGATTTTGTAGCACTTGATCCTTTAATGATAAGAAGACGTCAAAAACAATATTAATCAGTAACAAGCAGACGTGTGAAAGTGATCAAATAAAGAACATAAACAAATAGAATTGGAGTTAATTATGCAAGATTAGAACACCAACATGTTTCTCAAGCAGAGAAAAGATCCAAAATTAAATTTCTTTTAAAGGCCAGAATAAAAGCACAGAGCTACTTAAAAAATAAAAATAAAAATAAAATGGGAATGAGAGTTGAAGCTGCAAAAATAAAATGCATAATATGCTTCGGTATTGATTAAAAGAGATTTGATAGAGATACGAATGCATAAAATTGAAGAACTTCGTACTTAAAAACAGATTTTAATTCAATATCGCAGTAGCGACAATCGGATCACCCCAGTCTCCTCATCCCATAAAAGAGAAGATCAAACATTCAGAACGCTTATACAAAGCAGAAAACTGGTTCAATTATTGTGCAGAAAATTGAAAGAAGGCTTTCTCTACCACATGAAACAAACAAGCAAGGAAAAATCACAATAAGTCAACGAGAAAATGAACCGATATATTCATGAAATTAACCCAACAGGATTGTCCTCAAACTTCAAAGACAAGAACGAACACAGGGGAATTTATTTATTTATTATTATTTTTTTAAATGCAAACAAGTCATTACCGCGAGTGGAAGAGCAGGCGGACTTAGGAGCAGCGAAAATGAACGGCTTAATATCCGAGAAGTCATGTTCATCAAAATCAACGTCGGATTCATCCTTGAAGTCCTGGAAATCAGCCTCAAAATCATCAACATCGAAGATCTGCGATCTCAGTGACCTTGCCGACGAATGTTTCACTGATTTAGGTTTCTTCAGATTCGGCCAAAGGTGATCGGCCGTGACCCGGTAAGACCGAGTCGGCGGAATGAAACCAGAAATGATAGCGCCTCCACACATCGCTGTTCCTCTCCTCGGATCGAACGCAAAGAGAAACTGAGAAATTTGGGGATTTTTCCTTCCGCTTGCTCAGAATCCAGACAGAGAACTGGAAATAAATAAAGCTTCCGATAGATTACAGAGGGTTTAGCAAGTTGAGTGAGATTTTGAACAAGATTTGGGATTCTGACACAACAAACAAAACAAGAACTGCAATTTACCGTTCCAGTGGAAATACCGCCATGCCCTCACTGCACACCATGAATTACACACCTCCTGAAATCATTACGTTCTCGAATTTGACAACTCCATAATCTTGACATGGAGGAAAGATTAAGACTTAAGAGATGATAAATTCAATTATTATTTTTGTTTTGTTTTCTATTTCCAACAGGGATATGATTTTTCCCATAACAACCCATTTCAAAATCTCCAGAAAACGTTAATCCATATTAAATAAAATTTTATCTTGCATGATCCGAGATTTAAAGCTCAACTTCTGTGGGTCCGAAATAATTTGTGAACTAATTGAACTAAATTTGGTTGCCATAATCTACACGCTCTTTAAAAAAGAGCGGTAAACTTTATTGTTAGAAATCTCACTTCATATATGGTAAGTTTTCTTTTCAAAAACAACCTTTAATGTATCAATTTTTTTCTTTTGAGAAAAATTTAATGTTTCAATTTCTTAAAATCGCTTGTATACTATTATTATTATTATACAACCTTTAATATAGGATTCGAATTCACAACCTCATAGTAAATATTAATATCGTTGAGCTAAACTCATGTTGACATATATGTGTTAGACATTTCATATATTAATTAAATTTATCAAACATATCTGCATTATTGTTTCCTTCCCATCTATTGTTATTTCTACTTGTTGGATCTTGTTGCAATTTTTTAAATCATCCAACCTACCAATTTAAGCTTTTGGATTGAGCAGCAGTCTATTATATTATTTCAAATAAAATACTTTTTGTCATGATATTTGACAAAACCACTTACAAACATGTCATAATATTTGACAATTATCTATAATTAATTTAAGTTGATTATTTTTTTAGTACAACGTATTAGAGTTATAGGAATTTGAACCTTCCACCTAAAGAAAAATAGTAAGTGTCAATTGCCGTCGAGATCATGATCGATCGTGATATTATTGAAAACAACAAATTCGAGGTATGGGAATTTGAACCTTCAACCTAAACGAAAAGAGTATGCGTCAATTATCGCTGAATTCTTGCTTCCGATGTCAACGATCGACCGGTTATTATTGAAAATGTTGTAGAAGGATGGGAAATGGTGATGAAAGCAAGTTGTAGGGAGGAGATGGACAAGTGTGGATCTCCCTGAATGCATGGTGAAAAGGAAACGATTTAGTTTTTTGGGCTTTTGGAGTAGCCAAATATTTATGAATTTTTGGCTTTTACCCCTTTTTTTTTATGCTCCCTTTCCCTATATTTCCACTCCCTACATTCATCGCCATTGGTTGATTTCAATTCAAGTTGTGGCCTTGAAACTTGAAAGGGATGGACTTCTCCATTTCTCTATTCCCATCTCCAACGGTTTTTCTTTATTTTTGAACTTACTAAAATAATAAAATAAATCATGTTTAATTTTTAAATTAGCCACAAAGTAGCATATATATGATGCGTGTTTATATAATTTTACTAATATATAAAATTTGAATTTTTAAATATAACAGTCAACTTATATGTTTGATTTATTTGTTTTTTTCTTTGAAATTTTTAAATAAAAGTGTAGCATTTTACGTTTAAAATATAAAAAAAAAAAAAAACTTATCTTGTCAAAAAAAACAATTGTGCATCTCTATTGTACAGTATAGTAAAAATATAGCAGCGAAAAGAAATCCAACATATACAACTCCAAACTTTCAGAATTATAAGTTCAACATCAACACCAAACTCCAAACTAAATATTTATTTTAATCAAAATTTTCACGCAGACACTTCGTTCACTATTTTATTTTATTTTTTTGAAATATAGCCATAAATTTATATTAAAATGTTTTGGTTATATCCAACTTTGTGTTAAAATTTTACAAATAGAGATCAAAATAGTAATAATAACTTTTTAAAAGTACAAAGACAAAAACTAACATTTTGAAAATTTGATGGCAATGAACAAAGGTTACAATTACATCAGAAAAACAGACATTTTTCAAGGTAAATGAATCAAAATAATATTTAAACACCATTTTTATTAAGAACACAGCTTTTAGATAGAGTCAATATAAATTTAAGCTCAAAGATAACAGCATAGACTTATAGCTATAGGATAAATTAAATTGCGTAAATTTTGTTCTTAAATATTGAACAAAAGTAATGATACTCAATTTTTATGTGTTAAACTTGATTAATTTGGTAGTTTGCTTGAGCAGTTGACTTGAATATGTATGTTGGAGTCGAAAGAAAAAAAAAATCCATACAAAATTAAATTTAGGGGCCCTACTCCCTAGAGTTGAGGCTAGCTTTCACTTGGACCCATAAGTAATAAAATTCATAATTTTCACTCATGAAATAAATTCCAACAACTTTGAAAGCATTTCTTCAACAATTGGCTACAATAAACTGAATCTATTCAACCTAATTAGAAAAATATAATGACCCACAAATGTATTGAAAATGTTTGGAGTCCAACTAATAGTGAATTTGAATTTCCACAAAAAAAAAAGTCTATAATTTTAGATCAAATTCATAATATGTGGGTACATTATAGACTTTTTTAAAAAAAAACAACAATTAACTACAAAATAGAATTAAAAGATGAGAGATTTGATCAATTCGAGGATGAGATGATGGTAAAATCAACCTCTATAGGCTATGGCTATGGATGGTACCTACGTTCATAAGCTGAAGGTGGACATGCATGGCTACCACCCCACTTGGCTCCACAGCTATAGCAAAACTGATTTCCGCACCTATACAAAAACTTCGAAAAGAAATTTAGGATGTACTTGAGAATGATGGTAGAATGAACAATTTTGAAAAAGAAAAAAAAAAGATATTTAAGTAGAATTGATTTTCTAAAATTACCATCTAAATAATACTTTGAAAATCAATTTAAATGATTTTAAACTCCACTGAAAGCAATTTAAATGAGCAAAAATCACTCCTAAACATATATTTAATACACTAGATTTATAATTTTATACCATATAGGCTTCGAAAACAATATAAATTTAAGATTCAGATGCTAACAATTCGGCTATAGTTATAATTGGTATAGGTAATGGTTGATGATCAAAAGATTGAAAATATCTGACTCGTTACAAGGAACAACTTCAATTTTACCATGAGTAAAATAATTAAGAGATTGGAATACAAAAACAAATTTTTTTTCTAAAAAACAATTGAGTTATCGAATAACTAAAACCGGTAATAAGGAATTTGCTCTGCCAAGTATTTTTCTTAAAGGATAATAAAAGAGGGGAACAATAAAATTACCTGCAGGTGATATGGAGGCAACCAGCAACCTTCTCCACATAAATCTTGCAATGGGGACATCTCTTCCATTTCTGTCTGTTGGCGAGCTGCAACGCCATCAAATCCTCTCTCAATTCTCCTCCCTCCTTACGCAATTTCTGAAACTCGTCGCACTCCATTTCCCCATGCCACCCAACTTTGCACTGCGCGCAGAACATTCTCCTGCAGCTCGGACATTCCGCCGCCGTCACCGTCGCCGCCTCCCCTCCGTCGTCGATCATCGCCGCCGAGCAGTCCACGAAGGGACAGTACATCCTCGGAATCCCTAGAATTATCGCCTCGCACAGCGCATCCCCCCACCGCTCCAGTACCTCTCTCGGAACGAACGAATCGCACATCCACGGCTCCAGCGTCGATTCGCACTTCGGCTCCGGGCACTTCACCGCTATGTTGTCCTCAAGCTTGGCGGCGATGTGTTTCGAGATGCAATCGGCGCAGAACGAGTGCGAACAGGCGCTGCTTGTGAACATTTCCGCGGCGGATTTTGTGTCCGTACAGATTATGCACAAGGAGGTTTCGGAACCAGACGACGACGACGACGATTCGCCTTTTAGGATTACTCTCCTCGAAGACGAAGACACGTTCTCCGATTTTACAATCGGTGTTGTAATTGAAGCCGATACGGAGGATGCGATTGCTTCCTGGAGTTGTAACGATTCTGCTAACTTCTCATCGGAGATCGGGAAGACGGTTTCCTCATCGAGAAGGGCTGAGAAGTATATATCGTCGACTAAGCCTAAGCCAAATGATGCCTCCGCCGCCATTAGATTGGAGATTCAATTTCAGACTGCCGATTGATCTGGTAATTCATTTTCAAACAACAACAACTACAAGAGTGATTTAAAGGGAGGCTTGAAACAAAAATGTGCTTATGATTTGGATTTCCCATGCAATTAAGAAATGCGTCCGTTGGGTTCTTGTGTATAAATTTAATTTGATTTGGGAATGAAAATTTCCTTTACTGTGGTCGCATTTTAATCTGCGCCCTTCGCTTCCAACTATTGAAATTTTTTTCTTGCCAAAAGTGACCATAGTGTGGGATTTTAATTGATACTTTCCTAATAAATTGATTCTTAAAACATATTTATTAATTATTAAAATTTCAAATTTCAAATTTTTATTAATTCAAGTAATACACTTCCTTAATTAAACAACGGCAATTAATCTCGACGGAAAAAATCAAACGCCCGTGGAAAGTAAAAAAAAAAAAAAAAAAAAAAGTTGTGGTGAGTAATATAATGTCCTCTTTTTTATTTTTTTCCTCTTGAGTACAACCAGTTTTAGAGATACAAGAAATGGAACTTCTCATCTCAAAAGAAAAAAAAAAATCAATTATCGCTGAACTATATTAATGTGACAATAAAAATATTTCAATTATTGCTGAACTATATTAATGTGACGATATAATATTCATAGTGCATTTTATCAATCTTTTAAAGTTATAATAGAAATGTATGAGAATTACAAATGGAAAGGAAGGCAAGTAATTTCATAAGTTGTATAAGTTTGGAAGTGGATATAAAGTAGTGATTATTAATCTACTACTTTATTCTTGGATCATCATATTACACTAAAAAATGGTAAATTAGATAGATCTTGGTTAAAATACATTAGTCATGGCTTAGCTTAGCTACACTACAAGAATAGAAGTATTTTACAGTACCCCACTAAAGTTAACTGCCCTGCTGCTGACTTTTCTCCTAAACTACAACTACTACACCTAGAAAGAGAAAGAGGAGAGAGAGAGAGAGAGAAGTCAAAAAATAACCTATGAAGAAGAAGCCTGCTCTCTTGTGCGCCGTAGTCTTTAGTTGTTCTCTTCATCTAGAGTTTTCATCCTGAGTCTCATAAATTTACTCTTCAGCTAATGTTTGTTTAGCAGCACACCTCAAATAAAACTCATCTACGAGCCGAGCTGGTGGAGTGAATAATTTCTCGAGTAGGATAAAAACAGCCAAAGAATTAGGGAAAAAAAACGACGAAGGCGAAACCTCGACGCAGAGGCCAAAACTGAATCAGGGTATCCGTGGATTCGTTATTCCTTGTGGAGACCCGTTCGCTACTCTGTATGGTTTCTTCTTGTAGGTTGTGATGCTACAATGTGGACAAACGTACTCTAGCCCATCCGTTTTGGCATAATCCTGTGCAAGCAAGGAAACAAATAGTTTTAGACCATATGACAGAGAAAACATTAATCAGATTGCACACTGTTTCGTTTTTGCATACTCGAAAACTTTCTCAGAATTTATCTCGTGGTGGTTGGAAATCATACCTTGAATGCTCCGAGACCCTGCCTTCGGTCGCACCCGAAATGGGCCCATTCACCACAAATACCACAGTTCACCCAATCCCCTGCTGCACTACTGTTTTAACAGTTGCAAATCCAATGGTAAGGAAGTGATCTATTTTCTACTATTATCAAAATCATCTTTCACCATGTAAGTGAGCAGAATCAGTAGAATGAATTGACAAACCTGTGACACAAAAGGCAGCATTCTCCATCTACATCATCATGAGCCAGTTCATATTCTAGAAGGTAAGTCTCGTAATGTCTTTTCAGTGTATTTCCAACACCCTGTGAGAGCATATAGCATCAACATCTTCCACCATATGAAATTAGTAAAATTGAAACAATTTTCATCTATCCAATGATTCCTGTAGTTTAGGCTTAGGAAATAGGCATAAGAAGGAGTAACAAATCAATGAAGAAAGGCTTGCAGAACATACAGTCATTCTATTGGTCATTGTGTAATTGTGCATCTTAGAGAAGATCTGCCCCTTCCAGTTGATACCATTGCCGACATGAAAGCCTCCTCGGGTGACCACCTACGAAGCCGAGCAGCACTTTCAGTATGGGTCTTTGCAGTTAAAATATCAAACAAGATGAATCAATATTATATTCCAGATATTCAATGACCATACCTCCTTATACAAGTTATAGAGGTCAAGACGCTTCCCATTGAGTATGGCATCTGGGAACTCAGAAAGTCCACCTTGAGGAATAAGTCGAGAATGTCCTCGAAGTAGTAAAAACTCCATAACATCCTTCAAGAACTCCTCCTGCAACGAGAGTGGGTAAAAAAAATTAATAACAGCAGAATGATATTATTATTAGATCAGACAGAAAACTTTTGAAATAAATTTACATGGACATAAATAGCATGAAATTGAAATCTATTCCCTCTAAGCAAAGCTATTTCTATTCCATTCTAGAAGCGTATGCAAGTAGCCAAAAGCCAAAAGCACTTTTTAGTAGTGGATTCCCATTTTGACTTGATGGACTTCCAAGTTTTATTGAGAAATTTTACAAGTTCCATAATATACTGCCAATAACCCGATATTCCCGGCCTTTCAAGTTTAAAACTAAATGATCATAGTATCTTTACCTCTGAGCAATATTGAATTGGGTTTCTTCCACAACCATGTTTCTTTAAAGGTAGTGGATTTAAGGAAATAATCTGCTTAGACTGAGACGAGCTTGAAAAAGATTTTCGTTGTGTTGCAGAAGTTGATCCTACAGTTACATGCTTTGACGGGGTAACGACGGGCAGACTAGCCTTGGGTAAGTATCCATTGTTCCCATCTGCTTCAGTTAATCCAGAGAAGGGTGTCATTTTATTCCGATGCACACGTGGAATAGGCCTCATGGTGGCTACTTTTAATCTTTTTCTAGCTGGGAGTAAGGTTGCCTTAAACCCATTCATTGGTGCACGCTCCTCTCCACCTACTCTTCTAATGGAAGGGATATTTGCATATGCAAGACTGTCATGTGAAACAGTGCTTATTCCCTGGCTTGGTTCCACTCTCTTTCTACTAGGAATAGGTGGTTTGAACCAGCTAGGCAATACACTTAAAAATAACTGATCTGAATGTTTATCATTCCCATCCCTTGAACAGAAGAAGAGAAACCGCTCAGCATCCTCTTTCTCGAAAGAAGCCACAGGCAAACCCTGAACTCCCCCAATGCCGAGTGCAACCAAACTCCGATACGACATATCAGGTGCTAGTTGCCTCAAGACCTGAAATAGCACCCATGGCAAACAAATTGATATTAATATATAGCAGATGATACGACTCCAGATTATTCAACCAAGTTCATATCTTTTTGATAACTGCACCCTCATGCAGAGAGATCAACATTTCATTCACAACATGAATCAACCAAGTTCATTGCTTTTAATAGAGAATAAATCAATAAACAGTTTACTCTGGAGTCTAGAGTGCTTAATTTAAGTGGTGAAGGGGGGAAGCAGGAAGGTTGGCGGACCTGTGATGCCCAAGCGGGAACCTTCATGGAAACCTCAAATACTGTTGCTCCACAAGCAACTGAAGCAGATTTTCGGGGCTCGTGCATGCAATGTTGGTTGCCCTCACAATCACGCAGGGCATGAACTAATTGGCTATTTTCAATAATCTCATGTTTGATATGTTTTTCCAACAGCTGAAAAAATTAGTAGAAACCAGGTATTAGAACCGTCCCAACCGAAAAAATTAACAATAATAAAACAGGTCCAATAGCTCGAATTAGAAACAAACCTGATCATCAAAACAAGTATGAGCACTACCCGACACTAATATTGCGATGTGGGCTGAACTACAGGTCACCATATCACATCGCATTGTCACAACACCACGAGAAAAGGATCCTGCTTGAAGAGGCGGTGGAGAAGCACTGAACCATAATTAAAAGGCATTAATAACATATACAATTGACGTTCACAGAACCGAAGATTTAATTACTAACAAGAAGGCGTAACCTAGATATATGATGACATTGTGGGATATAAGTATCAAATGTGATAAATGGTCCAAGTATTAAAACCAAAAATGTTCCAAATATATTTCAACATAAGTTCTTCCAAGAAGAAGCATACCTAAACTTCCCCTGAAGTTTGCTCCCACGTATCTGTATTGCCCATAAAAACCAAAAACGCAGATGGTTATGGAAGGAACGGCCCAAAAAACAACTTAAGTTACAACAGTTTAGAGATCTTTTCAGTTCTTTCATTTGGAAAATGTTAACTAATAATCTCAAATGGTGTCATTGACCAACTCCTACAACCCATAAAAACAATCAAAATGCTGAATGAAACTTACTTCAATGTTCAAAAGGGCATTCAGTCCATCCTCCAACGATCTCAATAAGCACGCATCCTAGAAAGCATGAAAACTATGAGGAAAACCATGTAAAATAACTTATAATTGAAAAGGTACTTGTTCCTGCACACCAACATGCAGGCGTACCCAATGGCACATAAATATAAGACGAACAGCTGGAACTGCTTACCGGTGTGCAAGGCACTCCACAGATAAGAAATCTCATGGTCACATTATTATCATGTATACTTATGGCAGGAAGGGTTCCTAAAGAATCGTCTTCATCTTCACCTGCATCTCCTGCATCTATCTCGGGGGGCTCTACGCTAATCTTTAAAGGTTCCCCAATAAGTTGTGGCTCTAGATTACAGCTAATAATGTCATCATCCCCGGGAAGGGCATAATTGCTCCGCGCACAATGAAGCCTAAAAGCAGCATGTGCAAGCTGAAAAGCATCCCATGTATGAGTAGATGAACTGCAACCCACAAGTGAAGTAAAACATAAAAATCAAATATTTATCACCCTCCACAAGCACAAAAGTAATTACATAAAAGTAAAAGAAATGCAACATGTGCAAACCATAAGTGCCCTCAACAAGTAGGAAGGCCCTACCAGTGTCACTCACTAACAATTAATTGGTTCAAGTTTTGTACAAGAATGACATGTAGATAGCTAGAAATAAGATGCATGGAAAAAAAATCACTGTGTTCTATTTTTCACGGGAATTCTCCTTTACAAACTTAATTCAATTTACAAGAGAACTCTGTTTTTCATGTTGATTTCTAAAATTATATGTATTCTATATCATGCACTTCACTTCAATAAAGTCCTCACCCCTTTTTTTGCTCCACGCACTTAAGCCCTAACAGGGCTATTGCTCTTTAATGTGCTTCACACTTCTAAAAACACTACTCATAACAACTTCCAAAGTATGGCGAGCTCATATAAGAAGCACAAAATCATCATGGATCATCAAGTAAGTGGATGCATGCATACATGAGGAAAAATATATCTACGAAAAATCACGAGTAATGTTTATTGTTTATTCTACTCTAAATGTGAAGATAATTATTTACTTGAATCCATGAAGAGGGGTAAATAGACACTTAAACCACACAATTCTAGTCTCTCTAATACCAAGTAGTGCAAATCCTTCAGGTATGTAAAGTACCTCTGCACCACTGAAAGCAATCCATTACGAAAATGAGCTGCGGCATAACATGACAATGTGTTGTTCCAATACATGACATAAGGAATTCCCTGCACAATGATGAATTTGATTCAATAAACATCCTTCAACAAAGGAGACATTACACAAGAATGTTAGACAGGCAGGCTACCATCCTTGTTCATATCAACATCATAATTTAATCCAATTGGTGTACACAAGGAAGTAAGGTCTAAGAACCTCATAGAAGTCACCTTAGAATGAAGAGCCTCTGCTGTTCTGCCTCCATTGGGGATTTCTAAATACACCTGAGCAAATAGATGAATTAAATTATCAAAACCAGAAATCTATTCCAACCAAATCCGTTCCTCCAACCCCATAACAAAGAATTGCATGAGCGGAAGAAAAAACAAGATGGTCAAGTAAAGAACTAATTCATCCATTATAAAAGGGAGACAGAGCATACGGTGATTGGTAGTGCAGTATGGAATAGTCCACATAAATCTTCAAGAGACAAATCAACACCATTCCAAACTAAAGAACCAATTTCATCATTTTCGAGCTGTTCCCCTTGCAAGTAGACGAAGCTCGGTTGACATGATTCTACAATTCTAGTGAATTCATCCTTGCTTGGATTTGTCAGAACTCGGACCTGCACATTCAAGCAGGTGAATTTTAGACAAGAACAATCTTTAGTTGAGTAGGAAAAATTGCAGAAAAATTACAACTAATGCATAATTGCACCTCCAATCGGCCGGAAGAAACTAATTCTGGAAAGGGATATTTCAATCTATCCTCAGCAACATCCTCCTCGCATTTTACTTTAGGTACACTTCCGCAGGTGACAGCAAGTAGGCTACAAGTTTGTCTCGCAGGTCCTACGGAATGAAGCATCATTTACAAGAAGAACCAGAAAATTGCATTAAGCGGCCTTCCTCAAGCAATGAGATCCTTCAACTTGCTTGTGGAACCGTTAGAACACAAAACAGAGCCCCAATGCCCTGGCATCAGTTTAAAATCCCAGAAACCAGTGCCCATACGCCATGACATAGAAGTAAAGAACCTGAATTTTCATTCTGAGGTTGAAATAATGTCATCATTCCAAAGCCCCTCACAGACGGCTTAAGATCAAAATCACAGCCGTCCAAAATCTTTAATTATTTACCGGACCAGCAATTAAACCCTAATTACCCAGTCACCTACTTCAGCACAAAATTTCTGCAAAACTGAATGCAGGACCAATTAAGAACTCAAACCCTATCCTCCAAGAATATCCAACTATGATCAACCTATGCAAGAGCATAGCATATATTCAGCTGCTGGTTGAGCAAAAGCGCCTCGAAAATGCATAAAAACCATCATAATCGAAGCTTCAAAGCAAAACCCGTGAGAGAGAACCTCAAAATCAAACGAACCGGCCACCAGCAGTTGATGCGAAAGGAAATTCACCGCCTCAGACGACAGAAACCGGAGACCGCACCGACCCAATGGGAAAAATCAAGGAAATTTAAACACCAAGCACGATGAGATCAAAAAAAATCGAGGATAAGTCGGAGTCAGTAGCCCCTAAATTCATACGAAAGGGGATGAAAATTTGGGCACCGATAGAAGACTGGAGCACGAAAAGCGAACCCTAGGCCCTTAAAATTCACATCATTAAAAAATCATCAAAAAAATAGAAATAAGAAATATTCTTACCTTTCTCCCTATCCACATTCCACGCAATAAACACGAAAATCAAAAGCTCACAGTCGCCAAAATTAAATCAAATAATTAGTTCCTTTCTGTTAAATAAGTGGGTGTCAGATAAAAACATTCCCACATCTCGAAACCGGAAGTCAAACATTTCGAAACGCATTAAACCCAAGAAAAAGGAAAGGTTTAAATCACAACCCTTTTGACAAATTGGAACCCAATCAAGAAAAGACATCGCCTTGCCTTCCACTGTACTTGCGTCGGGTTCTAATTAAAACAAGTAATGGGCATATGTTGTTTTTTGTCCTCTAAGAACTGTGTAGAGCGAAATCAAAATCCAGAAATTTGCGTTAATTGGGTGCCCCCACCTACAAAACACGGATTCTTTTTATTAGATATCCAATATAAGGGTGACATTCAAAACCTGATAGCCCCTGGCACGTTCCTTCCTTCCCTTAATAATCTACTGCTCAACAGTGGATCCACGCCTGCTCTCGTATTGCTTCAGGCTTCAACTTTAAATTCTAGTTTGTTTGTCGTCACATATATCGAGTCGGGGGGCTCTAATCGCGTTTCCCGGTAAAGGGTCTGTTTCGATTTCACTCAATTTTGTTGTTATGGCTTCTTCTCACAATACTCATTCCGAGACTGCAAAAACCGACCAAATTCTAACTGCTAAAACGCTACAAATTGTACTGGAATCGAGGTCCCCTTGTATCTCGTCGCGTAATTTCAGTGGGGAACAAGTTTTGTCGTCTCCATCTTCCTCCTGTTCGTGAATGCTCTGCAGCGTTAGAGAACATTGATCTCTGGCGTCAGAGCTATCACGAACCCATGGTGGTAGATGTTATTTTGGTTCAGACTCAGTGAATGCTTCTCCTAGAAAAGATCTTGTTAGGAACTTGTCTCTGAAAGAGAAATATTCACTCTTTCAATTCTGATAAGGACGAGTTTGGATGTGATACCAAGAGCGAGAAGATTGTAGAGAGATGGATGGTGCATTATGAAACTATAAAAAACAGGGATAGCACAAGTTCTTCTCCACTATGATCTTAATAACAAACGGGATGAAAGGACTACGCACGACTCGAACACAGGATCTCCCGCTTTGATATCAAGGATGAATAAACCACTACTTTAACCAAATATTTAAGTTAATGTATTGAGTGAACATAATTCATATATTTGATATCTAATACATTTTCAAGAGAACAACGTTGTTGATAGTAGAAAATTGCAAAAAGCAATACATATTAGGTTGATGACATATTCTTCTAGTTTCGTGGAGTTCGGTAAGTGAGGCCACGAGGAAAAGCTTGTCTTCACCTCTTCTCGTATGCCCACATCTGTATATATACTCACACAGGGTGCTGAAATCAGAAAGTGTATACTTCGCAACTCTCAGGAAATGGATGGCAGAGAAAGTTCATGGACAAATATTGGACTGAATATTCCATTAAAACGTGTTGTTTTTGTAGTTCAACATAACGGGTGAAATGTTGGAACCTTCGATCTCAAGGAAAATCATGGATGAACTTGGCAAATATGTGAATAAAGGGTGGGGAAAATTTGTTTCAATGTTGAATTTGACGAGTGTTGAAAATTGTTTAATAGGGGAAATCAAAATTGCAATGTAAACTCCCCAAATATGTTGAACAAAAAAAAAAGTAAAGTAAAAGTTATACCGAGTAAATAAGTCAATAGTATAGGCTTAGTTCTAACAAAGCACTATATATATACTAGTTCGATACCTCGTGCAAAAGCACGAATATTTTCTATTTAACTTAATTTCACAATAACATAAATAAATGAGAAAAAATAATATTAGTATAATAATAACAATAATAAACAAAAAAGAAAAAAAATTAAGATGTATATATACAAACTTCATTAAAATATAGGTACTTTACTAATTTAATCATTTAATCTATGAATGTATTTAAATTGTATTGTTTCGTAACTCTTAAAAGAATTTTATATTTGATTAAGAAATGTATAAATACTTAATTTTTTATTTTAATGTTATTTTATCTAATTTTGGTCCATTATTTTCTAAAAATATTTTGTTTGTTTATTAAAAATTCTAAAAAAAATATCAAGCTAACATTTTGTTATATATTAAATATTTTAGTTTATACTAATTTAAATTCAAGTTAGTATATTCCAACTTTTTAGATTTCATACAAATTATTGTACATAATTGATTTATTAATTTACTATTTACAATTAATTAAAATTTTATGACCTTACACAAATTTTTTTTCAACAAAATCAACATGAACTTGTAATAGATCAATACATTATTATTATTTTCTCAAAAAACATTCTAAATACATAAAACATTGATTATAAAAGAACAATACAAAACAATAGTAACAAAAAAAAATCAAAGTTTATCAATACACTAATCTAAAATATGTTGATGCTTAAGAATCACTATTATTTTACCTCATAAATTATGGAACGATGATCTCGCAAGCCTTGGATTCAAGATATAGTGTCGACACATGTATTCTCTATGACTTGATGAATATGTCGCCAACATGATTTTGAGATGTTTTTTAGATTGAATAATATTTGAGAACAATGTTTTGAGAGAATTAAGTGTTGTGAAAAAATAGTGAAAGAAAGTATGTTTTTATAGTATTAGGAGATAAAACGTTACAAAACTCTTGTAATTCTATTATAAATTGTAATTAAAGAAAATAATTTAATTTAATAGGGTGAAAAACCTTTTGTATTCTAACATTGTTTAGATCATGGATATTTATTATTATATTATTATTGATAATTAATAATCAATAATTAATTTAATATTTATAATAAATTATTAATAACATAATTTGTAAACTAATAAATTAAGAAAGGGACAAAAGCATCCAAAAATGTTTCTCGGAGATCCTCCCATTTTAATATAGTATAGATATATATATACACACGAAAACAAAAAAGGGAATTGAGTGAAGATGTGAATCTAGGTCAAAATCACTTCTAGTTATTTAAAATATAATATCTAGTGAATCTACTTATTTAAAATAGAATATTTAGTAAAGATATTTTAGAAAATCCAAAACCACTCTAATCCTCCGTGGTCAATCACTTTGAGGTAATTCACTAAGTGATTTTTTACCAAAGAGTTAATAAAAAAATTAATTTTTAAAATGGTTATTGTTTTAATTTTCAAAATTGTGTTTCTATTCACTTTATTTTTCACCTTAAATTTGAAAAGAAAAAATTGTTTTTCAAAAATTTTAGTTTTAGTCTTTGTTTATTCTCTCTAAATTGTTTTTCTTTGAAATTTTTGTAATATCTCTCTAAAATTTTAATTATCGTCTTTTTTTTTCTCGCATAACATCCTATATACGGAGATGTATCTTCAATTGTTGTGCACGTAGCTAGCTCCTCTTAATATTAAGCTCTTAAAAAAAAAAGTAAATAGTTATTTAAATTCACAACGGTTATGAATTTAATTATTTAACTATTAAATTCATAATTAAACCACCATTACAAGTTTCTTTTTAATATTTACCAGTTTTAAAGGGATACGACACCTATTATCATCCTTAAAAAATTACAAGTAATTACATGCTCCGAGGTAAATGAAGTCTGCTGTTTTTTTCTTTTTTCCTTTTGTGGTGGTACGTTCCAATCTTTATACCTCATATTTGCAAACAGAGTGTACTATCAAGGGCTTCTCCATGAATTTTTCAAGCAGCTTGAAAAAAAAAATATATATATATATATATATATATAGTTTTCCCAAAATTATATAGAAATTTTAAAAATAACTAAATAAATTTCTGGTTTATTTTTCCTCATTTTAGTTTTCCCAAAACATAAATAGAAATATTTTCTTATACTTATAAAATGCATAACAAATCTTAAAAAATAAATATAAGGTACAACGTTTGAATATTTAATTTAAATTAATTTTCATATGAAAAGTTGTTTTTTAATTTAAAATTTTAGAGAACAATAAACAAAAAATTGTTACCAAATATATTAAAAAAATTTTAATTAAAAAAATAAGAAATAAAGACAGTTACTAAAAACAATTTTGTTTCTATCAAACAACAAACAAAAACAAAACAAAAATTGAGCACCTTACCAAAACTGAAGTAACTTTAAATCTTTTAAATTTTGGACATTAAGAGTTCGTTCCTGTTTTCGTTTTTTGTTTTTAATTTTATTAAAATACCTAAACTTTTGACAAGCTATTTATATTTCTTGTTTTTTTCATTTTTAGAAACAATCTCAACAAATTTTGGAAACAACGAAAACAAGTTTTTTCTTCCCGTTTTCAATCTATCTCAGCATAAATAAAAATTTTGCTTTATCATTCTTGAATCCATAGTGTTGAGTCTCATGTAATTCTATTTTTCTTTACTAACAAAAAGAAAATGAAAACAAATGAACAATAAAGTTACCAAACGAGCTCTAGTATACTAAAAAGAGCTTGGAACATCGACATGTCAACTATTCCGAAAAGTGTTTCCAAAACATCCAAAGATGTAGATAAAGATAAATAGTAATTTTCACATCCATGCTGTAAAGTGGACGATGGCAAAAAGTTATCAAGTCAGACTTAGTATAGTTTCATTTTTTTTTTCTTTTTTTTTTCCAATTATGAAGTGAAAATGTGAACCTTTATATAATCTGTAAAAAATGTTATTAATGTTTGAACCGTTAGGCCAAAACATTAAAAAATAAATTCTCTTACTTTGTCAGAGAAAGCTACACAAAAGGATATTGTGATCCTGTTTTGAAACATTTGTTCATCATACTATTGATATCTTAGGGAAAAAAAATATATTAAAACTCATTAACCCACCTAATTTACATGATTGATAATTGAAGGATGATGAACAGATGACGAGATCGGATCATTTTTACAGGCCACTACTACATTAGATATTTTTGTTAGTACAGTGTGTAAGAACGGAGATTCGAACTCACAGCATTTTGATTGAACACGTTTCTTGACGAGTTATGTTCAAGTCGGCCTTCAACTTTCTATTGTTTTTTTTTAATAATAAATGAAAAGATAACAGAAGCCCACTTAAACAGAAAACACATTAAACCAAAACAACCTTCTATTGTTTGATTCAACATTAATTTAATTTCCCAAATTATACCTTTGGCCCTCTTCACAACAAGGAGGTCGTTAATTTAATTATATTGGACCTTGAATCATATCATATTGTCTATTAATCTATTTTTTTACTTCGACTGATTACTAGACTTTCTATCAATCATATATGTACCATATCAAATCTTTTAATTTCAAAGAAAGATAAATCATTTGGAAGGATTGTTCAAAGTTATATGAATTTTTACCGGGACTTCATATTCAACTCTAGACGAGACAATTTTACTTAGAATCATTGTAACTCTAGATGAGGCAGTTTTACTCGTTTGTAAAATGGTGAAAGGTTGATTTGTTATGAATTTTTTACTTTTTATGTTAATAGGGAGAAAATAGAGATCATAATAAACAACAGAAAGAGGAAAGAAAGTCGAAGAAGGAGCGGACCCGAAGAGAGGTAAGTGGGTCGAGGCCCAGTAACCCGGGTCGACGCCGAGCACTACTCGACGTCGACGAGTTCTCAGCCTAGTGGCCAAGAACCTCTCTGATGCACCCCAACCCCGTGCAGCCCAATCCGAGTCGACTTGGTTTCGGCCTTAAATGCAGCATGAGGCCCACTCCATATATGATAGGTATTTCAATGATATAAATATAATATCTACTGATATAATTTCTTATATATGATTTTATGATTTACAACTAATATAACATTGATATATATTTAATATATATTTAATGTGATTCTAATTTATCATTGATATACCTCTGATATAACCATGATATCTACTAATATAACTATGATACATGTGTATTGATATAATACTATTATATCAACTATTTTTTCATATGATGTCAATGGTGCAAAAAAAAATTGAAATATAAAGTTATTATATAAAAGGTTTATGTGAATCATGCATGTCAAAAAAAAATGTTAAAAAAATTTGAGGTACATCAGATATATATATATATATATATATAGATTATAGGTATAATACATACATCTAATAATGTATACGATAGGTACATCTGATAATGTATATCAGGAGTATATTGGATGTACATCGAAAGTATATTAGAGGTACATCAAATGTATATTGTTGGTTACGGTTTAGAACCCGTTGTGCAAGTGTACACAACCGTTGTAGCAAGTGATAAAAAGATCGTCTCCACAGGGATTGATAATTAAACAGTTCAACAATTACTTTTGAAAATAAACAAATTAACAAAATATGTTTTAAACAAGAAAAACTAAAGGAACTCAAACAAAATAGTGCATGTATAATTTGCTGAGTAAAAACAAGTTAGAACCAAGCAAAACCAAATCGATTAAAGGAAAATATGTAAACAAGAGGTTAATTACTAATATTTAAAAGGGTAAGGAGGGAAGAGTTTGTGTGACTTTTTCTGGGCTACTCTAACGATGCTGTAGCATTAACGATGTTGAAATACTGGCCAAACAGACACGAAATCTTTCCAGATTTCCAGATTTTCTGCTATTCATGTTTTTAAACAAACTTGACAGCATATATACTCAATTTATAACCTTGCTAGGTGAGCCTTATTCTTAAATACTCACGCTCTAAACTCAAGTAGATCTAGCACGAGTTGAAGTCAAACATATCCTATTACAATTTTCCAAGAGTTAATAAGAAGATATTCCAATATGTTGGCCAAGCACACTGAAAATAAAACGTTAAAAACAACTTCAGTATATATATATATATATATATATCATCATTAAAGCCAAAACAAATTTTATAGCCCAAAAACAAATTCACAACATCCTCCCCCTTACAAATAAACTTAGCTACTTAATACCATACAAAAAAAAAAGAGAGAGAGAATACAAAACTTGTGCACCAAAGAGTGCAAAAGAAGAAGAAAATGAAAAATAACAGCAGCCCTTCTCTCTTTGTTGTCTTCTTCAACGGTTTCATTGGGAGCTTTTTTCAAGTGAGAGTGAAGTGATGGGATGGAGAATGTTGGAGAGTTGTTGGAGGCAACCATAATTGTAAGCTTTTATACCCCCTTGATTTTAGCTCAACACAAATGATAAAGTGGCATCCAGCTCAGCATAATAGGCATTTTTCTGTTTTACTGCAGTAATTTTTCGAGTAAAAGCTGTAAATGTCAACTCTGTCTTTTTCTACCTTTTTGACTCTGATGCTGCAACATCAACAATGTTGTAGCAAAACATTAAAAATTAGGTCATTCTTCATAAAACTTTCAACATCATCATCAAAAATAAGGAGGATAGTGAATTTATAACATTGTTGGCACAAGATAAGTGTAGATAGGGTGTTAGCGATGCTATCCTTAGCTAATTTATATGAATTCTTGCACAAATAACTCTCTTTTGAAGAGTTATCATATATCATATATAGATTGAATGTATATCAAATACAGATATACATTGGATGTATATCAAATATTACAAGGGTAAAATCGAAATAATAAAAATTCTGAAAATAAAAATTCAAATATTTTACTATATTTAAAATTTTGAAAAACTTGTGACATTTTCTGAAATACATAAATTACAGTTATCCATTTTATTATTATTATTATTATTATTCTCTTTTATCATTAAGCAGCAATTTATTGTATTTCTGTCCCATCCTCACTGTTTCTATGGGCTCTAAGGTGAACTTTTTATTTATTGAATTTTTTTATTTTTTAAGATGCAGTATTAATAGAAAGTGTAAATGAATGAGAAAAAGTAGTCAATTATTGTCCAAAAAAATCTTTGTTACCTTCTTACGAATAATGCTTTTATTAACATCCTTTAACCTTGCATAAATATTTTATAATCCAAGTGCTAACAAAGTTAATTTACTTGTTTTAAAAAATTAATTCAAGGTTGAAACCTCTCCATCCCACTTATATTTAAAAGAAAAAAAATATTTATATTTTTTTAATTTCTTCTCACTTTTCACTTCTATCATTGCCACTTGTCCCCATCCCCACTAGAACCCCACTTTTAGACGTTGTCCAAGTGAATTGTTGATTATATATACACAAATTGAAAAGAAAGTACATATATTTGCAAAAGTAGACTACTTTCTTTTCAATTTGTGATATTTTGATTGTTAAATACTATTTGTTTATGCAAGGAGTTCCACGACACAATTCACAAATCTAATTCGAACCCGGTCTCCGACCTGACTTGAACCTTGGAGTGAACTTGCACAAGAGGACAAACTCCCCGATCCTCAAATCAGTATAGGTCGGACTCAATATTAAGTTCGAGGTGAGATTCGATACCTGAGCGTGAAATGAGGCCCTCTATTTAAAGGTGGTGGGTCCGACAGCACTCTCAACCGGCGGTTATCCCTGTCTTTTGTCATGTCGAATTTGTCGGGTTTGAGCAGGTCGAACCCTGGCCTTTACACTTAGCCTTGTATATGGATAAATTGGGTCTTCTCAAGTTCGAGGTGGACCTGGAATATTCTTTTATTTCTAAATACCACTGAGCGTCCTCCACGTGTCTACAATATTTTCATCCCCAAACACTATTTTTTTTGTGTGTCTATATATATGTTTCGTCAATATCTATAACATCATTCTCGTTTGTCTCTTTTTTTTTATCTATGAGCCATTAATTTTCATGTATTCGTCTTTTTTTAGCAGAACACATGGGAACATAGTTTTCTTAACCTGCTGAACTATGTTTAAATTGGTATGTATTTATCTATTTAAAAATGTGAAAAAGTTGGAAGCTCTATTAAGTTCGCCTTAACTTAATTGGTTGAGGTCATTTATTGACCAAAATATTTAAGTGAGGGAAGCTTTTGAGTCAGAATATTAGAGAATTATATTCGTTGATTCAACTACCCATGAGGACCCTCCTTGTTATAATGCACTTTCTTTTTTAAGTAGAGCATTCAAGTTAGAATATATCTCTACAACAATAATTTACCCTAAATTCGAGCAATTTTATGCCAATTGAAAGCAACTAATTTACGTTATAGCACTGAATTATTGTGTTTGATTAACAGTAAACTCGTACAAAGTGGCTCTAAAAAAGAATAGAGGTAGAAAAAGTTAGGATTCCTACCAAAAGATTGATTATTTGTTAATGAATTTCATTGAACACTAATTGTTATATGGATATATATTTTTAACTAAGTCTCGTGTGTTATGCGTCCCCTTTTCATATGTAATATGTTTTTAACTCGTGTATTTGTGATGATTTTAGTATTTTGAATCGAAACACTTTTTTTCGTAAGCAGTTTAAGATAAAATACTAGTTAAGCGCTTGATTGTTAATGATATGATATTGAGTATTAAGATTGACTATCTCACGGAGTGCTCATTTTGTAATAAATTTATGAGTAAAAGTTGGTCTAATTTAACCGATTCGAGGTCTATTTGAATCATGTGTGACACAAATCAATCAAAACCATAGTAAAATCAAACATTTTCAACTAAAGCAAACATAGCTCAACGGTAATTGACATATATGGTTGTGAGTTCGATCCCTACCTCCGTACGTTGTACTAAAAACTAAAAATAAAAATAAAAAAATCAGACATTTTCAGTTTGATTTACTTCTGTCATACACCTAACCTTAGTTTCAGTTCCATTTTCCTTTTTTTTTTTTTTTTTTTTTTGAAGAGAAGGGAATTTAGAGTAGAGTATCATTTTGTTAGGTAAATAACTTGAGTTGAGAGACAAATCATCTGCTAGAATTTGAAGGCTAGAAAATTATGTTTAACTAAATTGAAAGATGTCAGAATAATTTTTGTCGCCACAAACCTTGTCGGGTGGAGCTAGGCATCTTTGGGAACAGAGACAAAATACAAAACAAAGAGCTATGCTTATAGACTATTGTGTAAAGAAAAACAGGACAAAACCAGCTTTTTGCCTACAAACCAAACACCCCCACTCTCTCTAAATCTAAACAAATCCCATCTAAAACTCATAAGAAGCTTCCTAAAAAGAATACAAAATAACCCACAGAGAGAGCAGAAGAAGCCATTGTTACTTTTACCTTTTCTTCAAGTTTCAAAATTTATGATTCACGAGAGCCCATTTCTTTCTATTGCCCTCCCATGGCTCCCCTCCTCTCCTTTTGAGGAAGTACTGTTTCGTCTCCTTCTTCATCTCCTGCTGCCTGCATTTTCAGTCTAACTCTTAACATTTTTTGAATATAAGAGAGAGAGAAGAGAGAGAGAGAGAGAGGCATGGCTTGGCTAAGCTTGGCTTTTGCAGGCTACCCCATGTGAGTAGCTGCATTTTTTTTCTACCCATTATTCCAAGTAGTCAATGCTTTTGGGTTGGACAGTGAGGAGTCTGTTTGACTGCAAAAACAGTCACTTTCTTGTGCCACAGTGCTTTATATCTATATGATATATCATATATGATGAAGAGAGAGATAGAGAAGAAAAGGAGTTAACCCTTTTGAAAAACAACCAGAAAGAGACTTCATCTGCTTCATCTCTTTCTGTTTCTGTTGCTGTTGCTCACTTTTCAAACCTGAAAGCAATTAATGGATCTTACCTCTCCCAAATACTTTCAGTCTCCTCCCATGTTTGACTCAAATGGGGTAAATGATGATGATACAATGCTTGTGCTCTCTGGTTTTGTTGCTTTGCAAACTTTTGATTGATGGCTTCTTGTTTTTCTGATTCAGGAACCGCCATTGGAGGGCAGGAGAAGCTTCTATGGTAAAACCAAGGACGACCCTTTTGCAGACACCTTCCATGACCCACTTTGCAAGCTCAACCTCAAAGAAACTTCCGAGTTTGTCAAGTCATTACCAATGGCGAACAATATCCCCTGCTTAGAAACCAGAGGCGTCCTTCAAGTTTCAACACAGAGGAGGAGAGATGGAGTTAACTCGGTGACTCAGAGACGAGTTGCAGAGTCTCCTTCCACTCCTGGAAGACCTGTTTTTGGGTTCAGTGTTGGAAACCTTTCCAGAAAGAACGTCCCCTCAAAGTGGGACGAAGCAGAGAAGTGGCTGGTTTGTAGCCCTTGCAATGACTCGCCAGCCCACGCCTTGAAGGCATCGGAGCCCACAAAGTTACTAAAGCAATGTGATAACTTTAAGTCGCAAGCTGAGGTCTTTGCGGAGAAGTCTCGAGTTACAGAGGAAAAGGTTTCTAAGACAGTCTTTGGCTTTCTTGAATCTCCAACTTTGGCACGAAATAACAGCAACCCATTAAGAGCTTTTAATGCAGTTTCTGATTTACATCTAAAAGGTACCATCTTTTTCTCTTCCTGTTTTAAATTTTCAACTTTACGCAGAACCCCTTTTCTTCTCCAATCATGTCTCATCGCACCCACTTTTCTTTCTAAACTTCTGCTGTACTTTTTCAACGTTCTACTGTAGCTTGGAAAAAACTAGCAACTTTTCAAGCCGTTCTCTGTTTTCTGCTGAACTCTGTTTCTTTCAACTCTAAATTCGATCGTTCTGCAGATAAGTTCATGGACAATGTAGAGCCAATTTTGCCAACAAAGGAAGGATTTCTGTTCAACAGTCCCCCCATTAACAAGATGAAAGTTGCAGGCGCCATTAATGAGGTTCAACACAGAGACATTGGAACAGAGATGACTCCTCTGGGCAGTTCCACCACCTCAAGGTGCCCCACGCCATTCAAAAGCACTTCCCCGGCGCGCCATAACACACCGGCAAGCAGATCCGGGCCGCTCGGTGTGGTCAGCACCGACGGGGATAGCGCCACCATCGACATTTCCCAGTTGCAGGAATGCCATTTGGCAAAGCTACAGCTTCAAACTCAATTCGACTCTGTTGCATCGAATTGGAGCTCGAGGGAGGAGGAAGAGGAGGAAATATCCAAAAGCTTGAGACACTTCGAAACCGGCAACGAATGCCGGAAAAGTATATCGGATTCCAGAGCTGCAGCTTGGGAAGAAGAGGAGAAGACCAAATGCTGCACCAGGTAAGAATATTTTATCCCCTTTTACAGTTTTATTTTTCACCATTGATCAGACTTGAGTAGATTCCTACGAATTTTCAGATATCAGAGAGAAGAAGCCAAGATACAGGCTTGGGTAAACCTCCAAAATGCAAAAGCAGAAGCTCAATCCAAGAAACTTGAGGTGCGATTATCGATAAATTCTCTTTTATATTTTTGTTGGGTGTGTTTTTTCATGTTTTTGGCTTCGTCTTCTTCCTCGAGCCATCCGCCATGGTTCAGCTTCAGCCACCTTAATCGTCGTTCTCTCTCTGTTGTCTTCTTGACTGGCCCACCTCTGTCTCTGTGCTCACCTGATTTCAAAAGTATCTCTCGTATCTGCAAATGCCTCCATTAAAACAACAACATAAAAGCTACGAGTCATCTTCCCAACAATTTATGACAGCAAACCACCCCATTTGGAAAAATGAAAAAAAAAATGGAATTTGTTTATTTGAATTGAGCTCTGTCATGCTCGAGAGCAGGGTTTGGTTGATGCCTCATCTCCACCCTGTAACATTATTAATATTTTACTAAAGCTAAACATTTTTATTAACTTTTACTAATATTTTTAATACCTTTTACATATTCACATGCAAACAGAAGATTCTGCTAGTTTCCGTTAGTTTTTAATGATTTGTTCGTGAAACTTGTTGACTGGATAAACAGATAAATTGGTAATGCAGGTGAAAATCGAAAGTATGAGATCAAATCTAGAGGAGAAGCTGATGAAGAGGCTGGCAATAGTCCACAGAAAAGCTGAGGAATGGAGAGAAGCAGCCAGACAACAGCATTCTGATCAGATTCAGAAAGCCACAGAGCAAGCCAGGAAGCTAAACTGGCGACACTCTTATTTTTCAGACCACAGTACCTCTTCTTGTGGTTGCTTCCCTTGCCGTAACACTCACTAAAATAGAACAATGAACACAAACACTTGTATCAACTTTTCTTACAGTGACAAAAGAAAAAAATGGAAGAAAGAAGGAAATTTCTTTTCTTTTTCTAATTTTTATTGTTGTTTCTTGAAAGAAAAGCAAAGAGTAAAAGGAAGAGAGACACCTTCTTCCAGTTTCAAACAATCAGATTGGATTTCATTCCCCAACTTTGAGACAATTTCAAATGGTTCTGAGGTAATAAGTAAGGAAGGAATTGGGAGGTTGGTTTATTATGGAAAATTTAGCGCCCTAACAAAAGATAGCTCATAATTTAAGGGGGGGAATGGGTTTAACATTTCTATTGGTTCCGCAGCAGGAACTCAGTTGCGAAACTCTTCCATGAATTGTTTGTGGAACTCTGTCAAACGTGAAACAATTGCCGGAATCTTGTCCTCTTGAGGGAGTATGGTGCATCTAAAATGCCAGGTACCAGGAACCTTCAAAGAAAGCAGCCACATGGATGAATCAGAGACATGTTTCACACTAGAGTCTCAGCCATATGGCTACAGTAAGATTAGAAGAAAAACAAAACTAACCTGACCAAAACCAGAACCTGGTACGACAACAATGCCAGTGGCGTTAAGGAGGCGACGACAATAGAATGCATCAGGGGCTGTGTTGGCAGCTTCGGCTGCTTTGATTGCCTTTTCAGGCAGGTAAATACGTGGGAAGAGATACATTGCCCCTTCGGCTTTATTGCACTCCACACCTTCTAAGTTGTTAAGAGCCTCTTCTAGTGCCTACGATAGGAAATGAAAGCAAAATAAGGGCAAGGGCAGCCGGTGAGGAAGCAAATCTGTTGTAACATTTTATGGGCTAAGCTCATTAACACTAACTAATTAGTCGTCATTCTGCAACCCATATTACGTTTAAATGGAAAGACATGCATAGCCATTATAAAACAAACACAAATCTCAAACATTTAAGGTGATTTTGGCCTCTTAAACACCAGAGCAACTTCCATCAAAGAGAAGCAAATAAAGACAATGGAGGTGTCCCTTGGGCAGAATTGCACTTTAGCCTATGTACAAAAATCATGTATTTTGTGAAATTATTCAGGGCCGTGCTCTATGTGGTTTTTCTAGTTGGAAAGGAATAGGAAGACATTATTGTGAGAGAGAGTTCACGAGAGGATGTCTGAATTCTGAAATTCAACGTGTTTTAATGCTTCTGTCGTGGGATTTCAGATCAAACTTATTTTGAAATATCCCTTGGTTTTTTTATAACCAAAAATTGAGCTTCTTAGTTGTTAATGTTGAGCTTTGTACTCTTTTGGTCGGGCCCTTTTTCTTTGTGGACCACTCATTGTACTTTGTTCAGATGAAAGTTGGTTTCCCATTAAGAAGTGACAGAATATTTATATTGCTTAAGTTCACTGTTGAAGGATGTCGCAGCACATGCTTACCTCCCATAGTTCTAAACTGTATTTGGCATCCCACGTTTTGCCTGATTTAATGTTCCTAAGCTATGTTCAGGACACTTGAGAAAAAAATTTATCTCACCAACCCAAAAATCGTTAGTCTATGTCAATTTACTGACCTTTGCACGCCTTGCCAGGGAAGAGAGTATTCCATCCTTCTCTGCACAGTATGATTCAAAGGATTCATCTCCGACCTGCACATATATCTACCTTGCTTAATATGAAGTAGCAAGAGCACGCAATCGTGACATCATAATGCAAAGTCAGATTAACCAAAAGCTTTGAATTTCTAACCCGAACAAATCAAAAGCAAAATAACCCACATGCCTACCCAAATGCCAGGACGTTCAACTCCAAGTCTTGAAGGAGAGACATAAATAAACTTTATCCTACTAATCCAAATTCCTAAGTCTACCCGAATGCTGTGGCCCCTTTGAATGACATTCTCTGTTTCTTTTTTTTTAAAAGAAATCCACATTCCCATTTGTCCCTCCCATGGAAGAGAATGACAGATAAAAAAACGTGTTAGATAGAGAGAGGCAAACGTAACCTTTGGAGGACTCATTACAAGGCTTGCCAAAATCTGGCCAGAAATATTAGAACACAGATTCACTGATGCCATTTTGTATATCTGTTCTCTTATCTCAGCACTAAATCCAGTAACCTCCATGTAACCACCTCTTTTTCCACACTCGCCATAATAACCTACATCATGCATAAATATATAAGTGCCTCTTATCTTACATCTGAAATTAATTAATGCAATACGATTACTCCCAAACTATGATGCCCAAACTATGTTTCATCAGCAAATTTGAAGTTAAAAAAAATGTCATATTACCTTTAGAGACTGACTGAAAAGATACCAATGAGAAATCCTCATTGCCATAGCCCATAGACCGGGAGATCTTCTTAAACGAGTGGAACTTCTTATCAGGAACGTAAACATTTTCCTGATATACCTGTAGAAGGGTAGACAAGATATATTAATCTTGTAAAGGTCGAGAATCAATCATTTCATCTTTTGGTCCAAAATGCATCTCATATATCTATCTTCTGACAGATCTACCAACCTCATCTGCAAGAAGCACAAGGCCTTCTTGTTTGCAAAATTCCACAATCGCCCGTTGATTATCCTCAGCCAGGACCTGCAGGCATTTTCCAACAAAGTAAAGTTTTTAAAAAAGGACATATATTTCTTTGTCCAGAAGAGACGAAGTGGCAGTATGAAGTGCACCTGTCCTGTGGGATTCCCAGGATTTATTACCACCAATGCCCTAACATTAATACCCTTGGACTTGGCAGCCTCCAGTTGCTTCTTAAGCTCAGAAGTTTCCAATCCCCACCCTGTTGCTTCATCAAGATAGTATGGGACCTGCATAAACCAGATGATTATCACAATCCCTTACAATGAAAGGAACAAAACTTAAAATTCTACAGTGCTCAAGATAAGTTGACCAAAACTGTATGCTAAAGGAATCGCAGGCCCCTGGCCAGTAATTCTAGAACAGATTTTATAGGTTAGCTAGAAGTTAGCACATTAGAACGACCACAATTTTTGTCAGTTTGAAACACTGATCAAAGGCTTAATACCAGAGTGCCACCATGGAGAGTTATTGAAGCAGAGTACAAAGGGTATTGAGGAATTGGACATAGAATTCCATCCCCCTCTGATCTTATAAGCAATTGCATCATCATATGGACCTGGCAGGAGAAAGAACACCGGGATCATTATCAAGCTTAATATGGAAAAATATTGCTTTTGATTAAGGTAGAAAGTTGGAGGTTACCGCTGGGCTTGCACCATCTGTCAGGAAAATGTCATTTGGATCAGCAGGATATCCATCACGAGCTTCAATTCCAGCAGCAATTGTATCACGTAAACCCTTGATACCCTGATGTGAAAAGAGAAGTAAATAAATAGATTCATCAGCAATATAATACTACAGCTTAAACATGACTATCTTCTCAAATGGGTGTTCTCGATGACCTGACTATGACTATATGCACCAGTTGCTCTTCCAGGTATTTGATCTAGAACTTGCCAAGCTCTCACAATGGCATCAGCACTGAAATAGGTTTCGGAAATTTAGTTTGAGTAGGGGGAAGGACTCAGCCTCAAGCTTCATTCAAGTTAGCTTATTATAGACATGCCATGCTCTTTACAAGGCGGGAAAAAATGGTAAAGATGAAATGCAAATCTACAACCATCATTATTAGGTGCTTTAGCTTTATTATAAATCAATAATGGTACATGGAGGATTAGATGTGTATAATACGCATAAAAGTTCAAAAATTACTTCCACATCGTTCACGTAATCACGAGCAAGTAACATTACAATTACTGTTCCATTTTCAAAATTACTGATTAGCCTCTAAAAAACTGGTACAAGGTTACTTTCCAACATTAGGTACAAAACCACATTACAATTTTCCTGCATTGTCCATCTTTTCCAAAGAAAAAATGATAACAAGCCTTTCAGTATTCTAGAATCCACTTCACAGTTCTTATAGTTATAAAGGTGAAAAAAATCTCCAAGACCTGAACAAACCCTGTGTTTCACTTCTGTCCAAAATAGCAGGATGATCGCACAATGCAAGAACCTAAGAATGAAATATCATATTAATATTTCCTTCGGATGTAAAATATACTAGTATTTTACTATGAAATATTGCAAACAAACCTCACGGAAGAAAGTTATTGGCTGCTGACCAAGGGAATGAGGATTTCCAATATTGCAGTAAAGTATCTGTATGAAATAATAACACAATGTTCATAGAAGCAAAATAACAAATGCTGTATGTTAGCCTATGATGTTATGACCATTTAGTCCAGTGTCATCAAGTGCCTGCAGCGAAAAGGCCTAGGCCTAAAAGCCAAACATAAAATTTCGTTAACAAAACATCATGTGCACTACAAAGAATGCCAGCTTTGATTGCCCGTTTCATTTAAATTTCCGCTGCTTTTAATTAGACAGCATTTGATTTGTAGTTGGATGCCCATAAGAGATATTTTCACATTCTTTTGATGGAATCATGAATTACAAAGAAACCAACATCATAGATTGGTTAAAGAACGTCCAACTCAAAAGGTAAACAAGTAGTACACTACAAATCCGCATTTTGATAATCTGTTAATAGAAATATCCATACCTCGTCAAAAGGATGTGAACCAGGCTTAGCCAATAACTCCTCTTGCAATCTCTACAGAAGAAGTGCAAGAAAAAAAAAGACAATTAGATGGAAAAAAAATGTCACACTAAACTAATGAAATGCAATTCTTTACTGATCAGTAAGGAAGATTGATAGTTTATACTTCAAAACAAATGATATAATTAACTTTATCAAGCTCCCGGTTGCTTTCTGTCATCTTAGGCTTGTATCCTTACACAAATATAGGAATCCAGCTCTCTACGTGATAGCCAGTCAAATTACCTGGGCAAGCGTGACGATCTCACCTCGGACAGCATACTCGCATTTGAGCACCTGGGAAAAGAAAAATAAGAGTAAATATAGCCAAGGCAGGGCCAAAAATGTTGAATGACCAGCACAGATAGAGAGACAAACTTTTCAAAACAGAACTTAAACACGGTTGAAACTTAAAACGAATTAGATGGAGTATCAACCAAAAAGGAGAATTGCATAAAACTATCCAAGACATATATATCAACAACGAAACTCAACAGCAATTGGATATATTGAATTACAGCTCCTGTCTAATCTCGAGAAAAATCTACTCAGACAGAGCGGCTTTCAGATATTGATACAAATACGGCACATGATCAAAGCAGACCTATTGTTCCAAACAGGGAAGAGATATGTCCACAAACTCGGTAGATGAAGTGATTAAATAACCCTGATATATGATGAGGCGACATAAAATGATACGAAAAAGTTCAGCAAGCATATAAAAAGAAGAATGAACAATACCCAATATTTTAGACTCCAAATAGAAAGAACCCTTCAGTGCATGCCGACAGAAATCACATAATCGCCAAACAAATTACCCAAACTGAAAACGGAAACCCCAATCCAACGGTGAACCCAATCGGGCAGTATCGAAAACAATACCTTGGCGTTAATGGTGGCGACTGAAAGCGGCTGAGCGGGATTGGAAGGGGACGACATGGATGAAGAAGAAGAGGGGTGATCGAGAATGGGGGAAGATGACAAGAGGCGTGATCGGGAATGGGAATGGGAATGGGGAGGAGACCGGAGGGAGCGCTTGAGAAGATCGCCAACAGTGGCGGTAACGCGAGCGTACTTCCGCATCGATGAGGTTGAAAGATGTAATATAAAAATCGGAGTGAAAAGCAAAGGAGATTGATCGAAAAGGGAAAAAACAGATTTCTCGGATGTGCCCAACACCAAAATCAACACGACTTACGATTTGATTCGATGGATTTGGCGCACACAGACTACGACTTTGGTTGAATCTGTGTGTCTGTGTCGATCTCAGCACTCTCTCAACACCCTTTTTCGCTTTTGTAAATAGCAATTGTCAGCCAAATACGAAGACAGCGCAAAGGGAAATCGATGATGCGGTCGCGGAGACGTAAATTTCGGACATTTTTCCTTCCTACACTATTTTCTCTTTATATTTTCTTCTTTTTTTAGTTCGCTTCATGCAATAAAATAAATCTCGTTCGCTCCGCTGAACTATTTCCTTCCCTTTGTCGACGAGATTGAGAAATTATGACCGTTGCTACTTTCCTAATTCTTAGATCTACATATGTATGTATATATGGTTGAATATCAGTAACTAAATCAAATTTAATTTTAAATTTTCTTTTTCATTTTATCGAATTAACCATTTTCTATTTTTTTTTTACTTTTTATTTCTTAAAACAAGTTTTTTTTAATTCTTTTGAAATTTAAAACAAGTATTTTCCTTTTCAAGACAATATGTTTTACTCTCTTGCTTGACATTTTTACCCCTCACTATTTTTTTGGTACTCTCCATATCCCTTTTCTTCTTGGCTCTAACTTATCTTTCTCGCTCGTATTTTCCTACATTTATTCCACTCTACAACTTTTGTTTATTTCTCTATCTTATTTTATTCTCTACAAATTTTATCTCCTAACTTTTCCCTTACTAAAATTTACCAAAATTTAATAACTTGTTTTTCACTCCCTCACTTATGTCTCTTTAAAATTTTCCTCTATATCATTTTGTATTATACAAAATACATTTTTCGTCGCTATGGAGTGAGTGCCTATTTGACCTTTTAAAATCTTTTGATCACTAGAATTAGAAAAATGTTAAAAATGGTCCTTGGGATATACTTTGTTAGTTGACTAAAGTTAAAATGGCGTGGCAATGAATTTGTTAACTATACATTTAGCAAAATATGTTAATTTAATCATATTTTTATGCGTATTGTACATTCTCTTTTGGATCAAAATAGATACCTACTCCAAACTTCATAGACTAAAAGATTATTTTTCCTTTTAGTTATATCCTTTTAACATTTATCTCTCTCAAATTTAACTCTATATAACTTTTATAATTTTCTGTTCCTAAAGTCTAATCTATGTCGCTCCCTAACTTTTTATCGGCCAAAAAGATAAACATTGCTTTTAACATGACCCCTAGTATCTAACTTTTTTTTTCTCTTGTTAGAATATCACTAAAATAATTCACTATCTAACTTTTCTCTCTCTTCATAACTCTGTCTTTTAACTTAAATGTATTTTTCCCTTGATAAAAGTACCTTATTTTACTAAATAGATAAAATAAAATAACTCTTTCTTTAACTTAAATGTTGAAAATTTGTCAAACATGCTTTGCTTTATTATTTTTAAAAGAATAAATTTAAAAACTAGTTATCAAATTGTTTAATTTTTATTTATAGAAGTCAGGAAACCAAAGATAGAGAAAAATGGAAAACTACATCACGTCATTTATAATTGATACCAATTAAGAAATGAATTTGATCAATAAATAAATAAATAAATAATAATAATAATAATCTTTTTGCCTCCAAATGAAGAAGAATCAGTCCATGTCTATCCATCCACAAGAATTCACGCATTTATATATTGAACTTAAAAAGCAAACATTCAACGACGTCGTAATCCAATCTAACTTCACAATTGGCTATAACAAAGAATATCTCGGGGCAAGAAAAATCCCAACAAAAATGGGAAAAAAAATTACATTAATTTAAACTTCTCAACGTGTGATTTTTCTTATTCTATGTGTTGTCGTTCCCTTAAAGGGAGACTTTGATCACAAGGATGTATCAAATTTTACACTGGCCGCCGGCAACCAATCCTCGCCGTGGAGGAAGGACCCAACGGTGAACTTTCCGGCCTCGACGTCGGTAAGACTGGGCCTGTAACCGGCCCATTTAACCCTCTTCTCCACGTTCGCTCCCGGCCCACTGTTTTGATACTCGCCGTAAAATATGGTGCTGGGTGGGTCCTGCCCGCTGACCCATTCCTTCCACCCGACCGGCTGGAGGAACCCACCGATCCCGGACTGCATAATCACGGTGGTGGAGAACTCCTTCCATGGCCGCCCCAAGTAAGTGGGGGCGCTGAGACTGTCGTTGTAGGCAGCGAAAGTGCATTTCTGAATGGAAATGCCGGAGTTCTGGTTGATGTCCTTTTTGCCTTGGGCCGTGATGGTGTTGAACTGGTTGGGGAGCGGCTGCCTTGGCCGGATGTTGCAGTTCTGGAACACCACCGCCGCGTTGCCGAAGATGAAGTCGATGGTGCCACTGATGTCGCAGTCGCGGTAGAATTGACGGTTTGAGTGGGTGTAGAGAGTGTCTTGATAGCCATCAAAAGAACAGCCGTACATTACAGAGAGATCGGAGCCTGACCGGAAGGCGACGGCCTGGTGCTTCGCCGGACCGGCGGTGTTAACGAACCCCATGTCCTTACCAATGAACCCTTTGCCAGCCACAGCTGCAAAATCAAACACACAAAATCAGAGAAAAAAGGGTTGAGATTATTATGTGTATATCATCATGTTATTTTCATATAGTTACTGTAAGTTTAAGTTTGTCACTCAGTTCAAGATTGATAGAACACACAATCACAATTTTATGATTATTTTCGTAGTGTCATTCTATGTTCGAACCTTTACATTGTCATTCCCTCTCTATCTATTATGATTTCCATGAGTTTTTTTTGGAATGATTTTCACAAATTTTTTTAGAAGATAAAAGGATAGATATCTAATACATAAATTAAAATTATTTAATTCATTGGTTTAAACTTTTAGGTTTGAAAGAGGTTAGATGTCTAGTAATGATGTGATGGGAACAGACACAAGCCAATTCACATGGAAAGATCAATGGCCGGCCAAAAGGGAAAGTGGGGGAAATTGGGTTCACATGGCTGACATGTAGGCCATGTGAGGTTTCTGAAAATAAGGGGCAATGGCTCATCATCCCCTCACTATAGTCTACACTACACTAATTGTCCTTAAATTTTAAGGGTTTTCGATTTGGGGGCAGAGGCTTAAAAAAGGCCAAGAACAAGAAAAAGGGTATAAAGTTTAAACGAGAATAAGAACATGGCAGACATGGATTGGATTGGACTGGATGCATTATGCAAAAGTAAATGAAATGAAGCAATTGAGAAAAAGGGTGATTAAATAGGTTACCAAAAGTGGCGGTGGAGAAGGTGGGAGTGCCGTCGATGAAGTTCAGGCGGCCGGAAACAATGGTTTTGGTTCTGCCATCTCCATACATCATAACATTCCACTTGCTCTTATCCAGAATCACATTCTCTTCGTATACTCCCTCTTTTACATATATGACGAATCTTTCTTTGCTCTTCTTTGGCACCGCCGCTACGGCCTCTTTGATCGTCGAGAAGTCCCCTTTCCCATCTTTCGACACCGTCACGTGCGTCGTCACATTGTTCTCCTCCAGAAGCCTCCGGTCGCCGGGGCTCACCCACTCCGGGAACCCCATCAGCTTCCGGTGGATTGGGATGTTGAAATTGGCCAACACGGCCAGAATTTTAGTCACAATCGCTAAGCTATTGCTGGCGAATTCGGTAGAGTTCCCCATTGCTGCTTGTAAATCTTCTAGAACCGCCGTCCGGTTGAGATCTCGGACGGCGTCGAGGCAGGTCTCCTGGTCGGTGATGGCGGTGCTGAGCCAGGTTCTCAGATCTTCAATCCTCGACGGCGACAAGAACTTCTGGCCACGGCGATCCACTTCCATGGACGAAACGGTGTCGTTCAGAGTGTCAATGGCGTCTTCGAAAACGCTCCGGCAGATTCCGATTGCGTCTCTGATTTTCGGGTCATCGGTAGTGGAAGCGAGGGTGGAGGAGTAATCGGCGAGTTTGGAGAGCGCATCGGAGGCGACGCGGAGAGAAAGCTTGAACAGAATCTCGGGATCGGTGGTGTTGGAGTTTGCGAGAGAGGAGAGGCAGGAGCTGGGATACTGAGTGACGCTGCAGAGACTTTTGAGCGAGGCGACGGGAGTGAGCTCTGTGGGAGGACCGGCGGTGGTGGGCGGGGAGGAGGAGGAGTTCCGGTTACGGATTAGAATGCCGGCGACGGCACCGATGACAACGGCGATTAGGAGAACGATGGAGAGAAGAAGAATGATGAGTCGGCGGCGCGTTTTCCGACGGAAGGCTTGATGCTCGAGCTCGTCGACCTTGCCGTAGCCCTTGAAGGACTGGACGGAATCCATGGATTTGAGAGTTGCAGAGAGAGAAGGTTTGGGGATTTGGAAAGGAAAATGCGTGGCGATGGAGAAATGCGAGTGGAGGAATCGAACATATTGGGGGGCTTTCAAACGCGAAGGGAAGAGAAGAGGGAAAAGCAAAATTAATTAGATTAATTAATTTAATTAAGTTATTTGTATGAATTGGTTACGCGTATTAGGTCAGATGTGTAATGTAGTGTTGGACAAGCAAATGGCATGTCGTATGTGTAATCCATCGTACTATTTTTTTTTAAACATTTTGAATAAATCTTCCTAATCATGTGTTCCAGTCAAATTCACATTGCTGACCCCATTTTTTTTTTTCGTTTTCTTGGTTTCTTCTTTATTTTATCGTCGTGCTACCAGTCATAGTCAGCATTAGCTTATCTTAACGATAATTGGTACATGAGTTCGAATTTTCCCATCTTATTTGTTATACTAAAAAAACTAAAAAAATTTCTCTAGGTTTAAAATGTCTGACATAAATATAACTGGATTGATTTGAAGCATATATTATTTATTAGAAGGTCGGACCGTTTGGATCACTAAGAAAATGATACTATTTTAAATGGAGGTTGATTGAAAAGTTTTAATAACTCAAAAACAAAGTTGGAGATATGTAATTTATGGGATGTGGACGTGGGCTTGGGATGAAGTGGGCTAGATGCCTATTTAACGGCACTGATTGTGGTGACTAGAGGGGCATACCCGACTTCTTTGATAGTTCTCAAACATGGGAATTTTCTTATTCTATTAGCTTGAGCTTGACCACAATGCACACATCAAAACAAAACCATACGACATATGGTTTAAATTTAGTTTAATTTAAAAAAAAAAAAAAAACTAAAGGTCAATTCCCAAAGGCCCAGCTGCCCAAGCCCATGCTTCATAGATTCACCTCGTCCAAGCTATAGCTCTAGGTTGGGAATGGTGTTGGAAGGAGATGCTAATTTTTTAAAAAACATTTTTATTTTTTATTTTTTATTTATAATTTAAGTTTGGGTTACCGAGAGGAGAGAAGTAAATCATAATATTTAAAATAGTATTAAGAATTATGTTCAAATTAACAAACTCATATAGTCAAAACGAGCATACTTATGATAATTGGCATATATCTCCAATTAAGAGACTGTGAATTCGAATTGACACCCCACATGTTATACTAAATAAAAATTAACACATGTCATTAATTATTAAACATTTTCGTATATTAAAATAAAAATTAAAAAATCTTTCAATAATTTCAGTTATGTTATACTAAATAAAAATTAACACATGTCATTAATTATTAAACATTTTCGTATATTAAAATAAAAATTAAAAAATCTTTCAATAATTTCAGTTATAATAACAAATCATTTGGTAAATAACATCAATGTAAATGTTCGGTGGAAACAATTCAAAAGTATACAAAAAAAATTAAAAAATATAAAATGACTGTATTAAATTGCGGTTGGCCTCTTTTTCACTCTTTTTTTTCCTTTTGAGTATAATACGTGAGTCTGAAAATTTAAATTCAATAGATAAATGTCTTTGATTGAGTTAGGTTTAAATTGACTTTCTTGTGTGGTCTCCCATCCTTAATTTATTAACACCCTATTAAAAAGAGTAAAAAGACATCTCCTAAGTTTGGACTGTTCAGAGGAAAGAAAGTGGGAGGAAAGGTGAGAGAGTAAAAATTAAATATTTACACGTGGTAAATGGAAGACTCCAGTCTTTTTTAACTTATAAAAGTTTAATTGTTTAATTGGAATATGCAACTGTTACGATTGATATGTTAATTTTTTTTTTCCGATTATCTACCTCTTAAAAACGTTTTAAAATTTTGAGCCAAATAGTTCAAATTTTAAAAAGAAATTAAAAAAGCTTAATTTTATTTTAATAGAGTTTAAATCAGAATTCGAACAAATTAAAAAAAATGAGGAATAAAAAATGTAAAACAAAGAAGGAAATTTTTATTAACGCGTAATACTAATACCATACCATACGGCAGCCTTGATTTTACAGCCCAAGCGAAAATGGGAACCCGGTGGAGGACAGCCAAGAACCGCCGCCAATGAACCTTCCGGCGGTGAAGGCCTGAGCTTCCGCCGCACTGGTGATGATCTTGTACCCCTTCCATTTCACTCTCTTCGACGTGTCGGCGCCGGGCCCACTGTTCTGATACTCTGCGTAGAACAGAGTATCGAGGGCAAAATTGCCGTCCCACACGTGCCATCCCGCCGGATCTATCACATTGCTGATGCTCGTCTGCATAACCACGGTCCTCGAGTACCTCTGCCACGGCCGGCCGAGAAACGTCGGAAAACTCTTGATCACCGGCTGCAGATCGGAGGTGGTTCCGATTCGGCATTTCTGGATCACGATTCCAGTGTTCTGATTGGGATCGGTCCTTCCCTGCGCTGTTACCATGTTCTTCTGGCCGGGGTTCGGGCGGCGAGCGTGGATATCGCAATCTTGTATGACTGCGGCGGCGTTGCCGAAGATGAAGTCGATGGTGCCGACGATGATACATTTGACGTAAAATTGGCGATTGGAGTGGACGTAGAGAGTGTCTTGGTAGGCGAGCATGTCGCAGCGGTAAAAGGCGGAGAGATCAGAGCCGACGCGAAGAGCCACCGCTTGGTGCTTCGACGGTCCGGCAGTGTTCTGGAAGGTAATGTCTCTCGCCAAGAACCCTCCTCCCACCGCCGCTGCAATATTACATCACATAACATCCAATATAACAATTTTCAACACGAATATAACTCAAATTTGAGACACCTTAATTCTTCACTTGACTACAAAATTTAGTATACATTTTAAACTTTAAAAATCAATTAGACATTGAAAAATTTTTGGAGATGCTTTTTTTTTCCTTTATTTGAAAGGTAATTTTCGGGGATGTTGGTTATTGTTTTATTAGAAAAGAAGGAAAAAAAAAAAAAAGAGACTACGCTTATAATTTACAAAGTTGAAAATGAAAAGTGTACGACTTGTCGGATCCCACTCCCACATGGGCTTTCATTTTCAAATGCACCAAATAAAGCTCGACATTTATTTCTATTTTTTTTTTAATTTCGACATTTATTTCTAGTTATGAGATAAGATTTAGGGTGGTAGTCCCACTAATGGAAAATTAAATATGCAGCTAAGTTTTTTAGTGTTACGTATGCAAATTTCATGTGGTTGGTACAATGGATTATAAAAATACATTATACATGTATGAGCCTAAAAAGGGTACACAAGGTGCACCTAACATGATGAAGCGCGGATTATGTTATTCTTTTTATCTGCGTATTTTTATTTGTTGTGCGAAATGAAAAATTATAATTTTTTTCCAAAGACATTTTAAATGTTCGTGTTTCTCAATACATGGTTGTAACAAGAAATTTTATTGCATGAGGTTAATATGTAATTTTATCATTTTGTACCACAACTTCTCAATTTTGATATTAAGAGAAAAAAAAGTGTAATTTATTGTTAAGCTATAATTATTGATTATGTTTTTACATTTTTCAATATATATTTTCTTTTTGTTAAAATACTATCTAGTTTCCCTACTTTCAAAATATTTGTTTATTTGTTTATTTTGATTAATTTTAGTTTATATACTTTCAAAATATTCAGTTTGATCCATATATGCTTTGACCGAATCTCAAAATATATTACAATTTCAATACGACACTACACTCAAGATATTTATTAAAATGTAACTATTATTTTAAACTAAATGGTTTTCGTGAGGGGTAGAATTTGTATTAAAATTTAAAAAAAATAACTAAAATGATCACCATTACCATAACTAAAATGAGTTGAAATTACAATAGTAAAATAAAATAAGTTGAAAGCAATGTAACCAAAATACTATTTTAACATGTTTTTAAAAATACATTACAATTGTAAATTTTTTGAAATATATTTGAAAGCACATTTGAATTATAATGCTTATTTATATTTTATATGTTATCTATGTAAATGTATGTATGTTTATAATATAATGTTGTGAAGGAATTAAAATGGTGGAAAAGTAAGATGTGTTGGTTACCAACGGTGGCGGAGTTGAAGGTGGTGCTGCCGTCGACGACATTTCTGTTTCCGGTGATAATGGTGGTGGTTCTTCCATCTCCCCAAAACATTATATTCCTCTTGTTACTCGGCACATTCACATTTTCCCTATATACCCCCGCCTTGATCCTTATTATATATCTCCGACTACTCTTGGCCGGCGCAGCCGCAACCGCCGCCGATACCGTCCGGAAATCCCCACTCCCATCGGCTGCCACCACCGCGTCCGGCGTCGCCGACCACGAGGCCTGCAAGAGCCTCCTGTCAGCGGCGGACATCCAATCCGGCCAATTAATTGCATCGCCGTCGACGTTGTCCTCCATGAGCTGCTTCCTGTTGATGTTGTGATTTGCAATGTCGGTGTCGGTGAGATTCTTGATCAGCGCCAATGCAATGCTGCACAACTTCTCGACGTGAACCTGCCCTGCTTCTAACGACTTTCTCACCCTCTTGTCGGCTTTGTCGTGTGAGAATCCGTCCAGACAAGTCTCCTGAAATTAATTCAAATAGGTTAAGGATCGTTAAAAATTTAATTTATATATGGATATTAAATAAAAATGAGAGTAGACAACAATTCAGCAGAACTCTTGCTCTTATACCATGTTAATATCTTGAGTTTCATCTCAAAATTAGTTAGAGGGAGGACTTATATTATAAACTTATTTTATATTTTATATTTTCGACCTAAGATCTTTAAACTGTCCTTCAAAATAATACCAATTTTGTGTCCTATCTTTGCCTATTTGAGTTTTGATACCGTATTAAAGAGTAATAAATTGCTGAACATAAATTTAACTCATATATGTCTAACCAAATAAGAGATTAGAGAAAGAAATTAACATTTTTCTACAAATTTCAGAGGAATTATAGGATGCCCTGTTCCGAGGTCGTACCTGATTAGTGATGGCGGAACTGAGCAAAGTTTTGAGGTCGTCGGCGTGTTTGGACAGAGATTTCTTCTTGGGGTAGTCGTGGAGATTATCGACGACCTCATAGAGCTCGTTCAGCGTCTCGTCGGCGGTCTCGAGGCAGTCGTGGAGAGCCATCTTCTCTCGCTTGGAAAGATTCCTCAGCTTCGTGAGCTTCTTGATGCTGTTGTAGTTATGCTTCACGGCGCTGATTGTGATGTTCAGCGACACTTGGATTACGTCTTTGGGGCTTGAAACCTTCGCCGGAGTTTTTGCCACGGCTGAGGAAATCGTCGAGTGGCAGAGTTCGGGATACAGAGTCACGGCGCACGAGTTTCTCACCACCGCCGCCTGCTCGGCATTCTCCTTATGGCTGGCATTGAGTACTCCGGCGACAATGCCGATGACGGCGGCCAGGAGAAGCGTGGCGGAGAGAGCTAAGAGGAAGAGCTTCTTTGTTTTCTTGCCGGAGATAGAAACTCCGGCGTCGGTGTGTGCCATCGGTCTGTGGGAGGGTGAGATGTGTGGTGAGGAAGTTTGGCGAGAGGATTGGTGGGTTAATAACGCCATCAGAAAAGGTATTCGGGTCGGGTTTTTCCGTGGGCCCACATGAGTCACCCTATTTCAAAATAATAATAATAATAATAAATCAATTAATTAAAATATTACGTTGTATAATAGTGGTCTCCTAAGAAGCTAAATATTTAGAACTTGTTCCTATTTTTCAATAAATAATAATGAGGTGAATTTTGTATTTCTCATCATTAAATATTTGACAACTTATTATTATTTTAAAAAGAAAAATAATTGATTCCTTAACAATAACGAGCAACTTCGTCCTCACCACGACTAAATGTTTGACAACTAAGAGAATGAAAAACATAGGTTTTCCAAAAAAAAAAAACAATGAATTGTCAAACCATTTAATGGTGGTAAGTACAATATTTGGTCATCACCGTTAATGAGCCAAATATTTTCCTTTTAAAAATATATTTATTTTTGTATTTTTTTTCCTCTTAGTTGTCAAATATTTAACGTTGAAAATGACAAAGTTACTCCTCAGGTTTATGAACCAAATATTTTCCATATTTATTTTAGTCGCTATGATTTAAAAAAGTGATTGTAATGATCCATTTATTTTTAAATTTATCTCATTTTTTTAAATTATAATTTTAATATTTAAGAATGTTTTGAAAGTATAAAAAGTAAATTGGTAAAAATCCACGAACTCAAATTTTGTTTCTAAATTAAATGGAATTAATACCCACGTGGTACATGGCACCCCTGCTCACTGTCACAGCATTATCTTCCGTGTCTTCTGACATACAATGGTACAAAATTCAAAATAGTGGACATTCAAATATAGGTTTATATTCCTCGTTGGATTTTTTATAATGATTTTATCGTAATTCTGGAATTTTTTTTTTAAATTTTTAAAATATCTACTTTGATCTCCTTGTAAGAATTGTAGAACCATTTTCAACTTCATATAAAGAATGTATTAAAAAACTTTTTGGGGGCATTGAAAAAGGGAGGATGAGAAGGCGTGAGAAAATTGAAAGGGGAGGGCACTGTTTAAACGACTTTAAAGTCTGGAAAAGAGGGCACAATCGTGATTTGACTAAATCGATGGGATAATAAAAGTACTCAAGGGTTTAAGCAGAGGAAATTCAAATTAATTTATTAGTTTCTGTGGTCGATATTATTATGTCAGACTTAACGCTAACAGATTTATTTCTATTTATGATTTATTCAATTTATTGATTACTTAAAAAAAAGTATATATAGGAATCAGATTCTATAGCTAAAAGGCATGAATTTTATTATCTTGTTTATTTCTCCAAATGAATCCAAAGTGGCTTATGATATTATGGTCATCTAAAAAGTTGTGAGATTTAAGAGTGACGATGAATTTAGATTGGACTTAAGTGTTAAAATTCCTTTTTTTAGTACAACATTTAGGGTGAGGTTCGAACTTACCGTCTCTTAATTAGAGATATGTATCACCTTTGAGTTAAATTTGTTTTAGCTAACATAATTATTAATTTAAATACTTTTTAGATAATTTTTTACTATTTCCACATATAAATATAGTTTTAATTAAAATATTTGTGTTTGATTAAATTATTTTAGAAGTGATTAATGTTAGTCACTAGTCAATTAAGTTGCACTAAAAATATTTTATAAATGCTGATTGTCGGTCAATCACTTTAAAATAACTTTTTAGATAACTAATTTATTTTAGTACAACATACGAAGGTGGAGATTCGAATTCACGACTTTTTAGTAGAAAATATTTAGATAATCGATTCTGAAGTGATTATTTAAAACATAATTTTTCCCTTTGTTATCAAACCTTTTAGATAAAAAAAAATGGAAACGCATGGAAGTATACAAAGCAAACAAAACATTTTTCAATCCAAAATCATTAGATTAATTGTTCCTTAGTTCGTATAATTTGATTTCAGTAAAATTCTTAACATCAATGTTTTAATTGTTATAATATAAACTAAATTGATACAAATATACACATAAAACCAAAACATTCATATATATATTTGAAGCATATTATGGTAATTAGAGAGAGAAATATTTTATTTGGTGGACGGAATTCGAAGTTTGTGAGGAGCCGTAGCAATCAAAAAGAGAGTACAACCGCAGCTGGCGTTCTCTTTCAATGAGCTGTCGGTGCTCCGACGTCGCTAAGCGCCGTTGGTAATAATGCCGCTTTTTTCTACCCGTCGATGCCCCCACTGCCGAATGACACCATTCTTTAATGCGTTAATTTGGTTACGGTCCCGACGTGGATAACTCCACTAAAAATTTAGTAAAATTGAGAGTCAGTCGAAGTATTTTCTTTTATTTTTAGAGGGAGTTTTCCTAAATTAGTTTGGATTGATCGATTCAATTAGATTTAGATAGTCTTGATTTAATGGTTTAACCAATGTTATTTCTCTTATTTCAATTTTTTTATAACGACTTTCCTTACTTCAATTTGTGTGTACATAATAGGATAATTTCACCTCTGACATGTACTTCCAACGGTTTGATATCAAATTATGCATTAAATATAATTTAATACATAATGAAATTAATTTTGAATAACTATTCCACGAGAAAATTAACTATGGTGAATATTTTCGAAATGTTGCACACATTAAAAATTTTGATAGTTCCATACCTTCCTCCAGTAGCATGTGAAACGACTACTCCTTCAAATACAGTCGATTTGACACTTTGCTTGATACAATGCTTCAATTTTCTCCCAAAATTCTTTGACTTTCGAAATTCTATGCACATTTGTAATGACATTCTTAAATCTTATCCCGTTTGTAACCCTCAAATCAATTTCCTCTAAATCTTAATCGGTATGTTTGACTTCTTAAAACCTCTACTGGAATCAAGGGCCACCATCACCACTTAACTATTCAGAAGCACCACCGCTTAGTATTCCCTTCAAAATCTTGATAACTCATATTATATCAACACATCATTGACTTACATTGCCGCAAGCCAAAATTGATCATTTCATCAAATTTATCTAGGTCAATCTTCATTAAACTCATAAAAAATTTTACGACTTTTGAATGGTACGTCTATTCTACCATTTTGAATTTAGGTAAATTATTTTCAATCTCTTTGGTCTATTTTTTGGGAGCCATTTCAGAAATTATTTCTATTTTTAATTTATATGTTGCAATTATGTATAAGTAATATTTTCTTTTATAAATTATAATTATAATTTTAATTTTATAGAGTCTAAAATAGTCGTATTTAGAGATTAATTGTCTAAATTTCTTTTTCTTATTTTAACTCTACTCCATATATACTATGCAATTGAGGTCAATTTGAATTTAAAAGTGTACTATAAATAAATATATAATAGTTAGTAAAAAAGCCACCGAACAAAAAATATGTATCATTTGAATTTTATACAAAACGCCTTGAATAACATAAATTCCAGATTTGCCACTACTTTTGAGGAGCATGGTGATTAAATGATGTATCAATTTTAAAGAAACAAATGATAAATAAAAAGAAAAAAAAACATTTTAAATGATAATATTGAAATATTCAGCAGCAAAATAAGTGTCAGTCTATTTTATGACAGCAGCAAGATGAGTCAGCATGTATATAAACTTTTATTGAAATAAATGTTGAATTGTAAGGGTCGGGTGCATGAATCATGAATTCTTACCCTGAGTTCTCCTCCAGAACTATGACATTAAATATCCATCGACATAACGATATTTTCCTATATCCATAATTACGACATTAACATGATACATAATTTAACATTTTCATGTCAAAACGAGAATAGTTCAGCGATAATTGAAATATATATCTAATCAAAAGGTTGTAAGTTGATCTCTCATCCTACATATTGTACTAAAAAGATATGGACAGATGTAAATATAACATATTTATGAATAATTTTTAACTTATTGAGAAAGATGTTTAAAAAAAAACTTATTTAGAAATAAATACTTAATTTTAAGTTTAATAAGTTGTACGAATTTTTAAATTTTACGATCTTTATTTAAAATAATGCTTAAAATATATATTAATTATAGAAATTAAAATTATGTCGGATAAATTGACCGCAACGGCTAGTGGCATTGATTTTCCAAAAAATTAGGAGAAAAAACGGCTAGTGGCATTATTATGCATAGCACGGCTAGTGTCATTATTGAGCACACCACGGCCTATGGCTGGGGGCCTCAGGCTTTCACACATTTATTGGGAATTTGGGATCGTTTATTGAGATGGTTTTCTATGAGAATTTTAAGTTGGGATCGTTTAGATACACCTCTCCTTTTGAACTAAAAACATACACAAAATTTTAAACATTGATATCCGGGAAAATATTGATTTCGCAATAAAAATTTTTGATAGAAATATCGATAATTAATATTGATATGAGTAGATATTTCTATAAAGATAAAAATAATACATTTGTATAAATTTTAAGTTTCTAAACATATTAAAAATAGTTAATATTGATAGTATGTCTATATTAAAGACATTTTATTAATATTTTTTGTATTTTGTCTTTTTTTTTTTTCAATACTAGGAACATGTCGATTTATCCCTTATATTGATATTGGATGTATGGACGTATAAAAATATTGATGGAAATATTGATATGTTGATGGATATTTAACATACAAATTTTGTACTTAAATCTTAGAAAGAAAAATAATTCTTGAATTAAAGCACATGGTACCGTTTTTTATTTAGAAATTCCACTAAAATAACATAAATTTAATATATATACTAAGAAATGTCACAATATTCTTAAATATAGGATGAATGTGACTATTTTTAAAGGGTTTTAATTTATATTTTGTGTTTTTTTGAAAAACAATATTTATTTTATATTATTTATGTGGTCTCAATAAATAAATTATTCTAAAAAAATAATATATATATATATATATTTTAATGTTAGCGTGAGCTTAATTGACACACGTGTTTGGAACACCTAAAATCTTACAATTACATTGTATCCATATCATGATTCTAAATATCCTTCGATACGTCGACATTTCAATTGACATATCTATTTTTCATAAGTTCGACATTGACATGAGGGGTAAATCGATATTTCTATTATAGAACAAGAAAATCGACCAAATATGTAAAAAAAAAATATCAACAATATATACATAATATTAATATTGTTTATTTTTAACTAATTTAGAAAGAGAAAAATATTTATTTATTAATTTAAATATTTTTAACGATTTTTAAATTTTTCTAACTTTTACATAAATATCTATCGACATCTACATTTTATCGATATTTTCACATCGACACATGGATATTTAAAATTTTGATTTTGTTAGAGATAAAATCTTAAAAGGTTGTGATATATACTTCTAATAAAAAATTAATAAAAATAAAATCCTAAGACGCTGGATTTGAGCGCGAGAGCAATTTGACCGAAAAAGATATACGAAGTAGGTAATTTTTGGCTTTTTTTATTCTCCATAATCTCTCCTCCGTGATTTTTTTCCTTCGAATTATTCTCCTACACGATTTTTTCTCCACACCTTAATGCCAACTTGATTTTTTTTTTTTTTTTTTTTGTAAAATTCTAGAAATACTGGACGAATATTTCTATTCTGTTGTTTTTTTTTAGAAATCATTCGGTTAATTTAGCTTAACTCGTGTGAAACGAAGGAGGTTTAAAGAATGAAAAGTGGGGCGATTTTGGCCTTGAAAAAGTCGGGAAAATAAAAAATATCAATAACGAGACGTTAGAGTTTGGACTACAAATATTAACGGTAGATTTAGATCTACAAATGAACTAAGGAATGTGAAGTTATTGTAAAAATATTCAAATAAAAATAATAGGAGATTAAGAAATGCAACAGAAAGGAAAACAAATATAAATATGTATTTTTTTTGAAAGTATAGATAAGAGTAGGAGATAGAATGTAATTTAAGAGGAAGAGATAATAGTTCGTGGCAAAGATTATACTGGACATAAAATTGATGAAAGTAGTATGTAAATTTTCTCTTGGTAGATCATTTGAATTCTATCCCTGACGTATTGTATAAAAAAGTTTTAAATTAATGAAACTAAGTTCAAAGTTAAAATTTATTCATTCACTAAGTTGGGGAAAAATGAAACTTTTTCCAATATCTTTTAAATGTCTTTCTATTCAATACTTTGGTGATGATTCCTTTTCCAACAGGAAAAAGAAAAAGAAAAGAGGGTGATAGTGACAGTGATGGCTATTGAAAATTTAAAATTTAAAACAACAGTTTATTATTGATACAGATGACTAGACGGAGATAAACTATTTTATTTTAGATAATATTAGTAAAAAAGATAAATACAACATATTTGGCACTTATAAATATGGAAAAAAATTTTAGTAAAATAAGTAAAATAGCAACCAGTTTTTTCAAATATAGCATTTTTTTTCAGAAAAAATGGAGGTCCAATTGTAAAATTACAAATTCACCATTTAATATTTGTGATATATATCTGTAATATATCTGACCACTGATATATATCTTTGATATACTACTGATGTAATAATGATATACAGTTGATTTACTTGTCGTATAACTGTGATATCTACTGAACTTCTAATATGTCTTACCACTGATATACGTATGATAACCATTGATTTACCACGCTTATACAATACATACATACATATATATATATATATATATATATATATATATATATATATATATATATATATATATTTGATATATCTCTAATTTACATTGATATACAAATGATATACCGATATAACTATGATATCTACTGATATAACTTCTTATATGATTATATGATTTACCACTAATATAACACTGATATATACTTAATATGCTTCTAATTTACTACTTATATACCTTTTATATAGCCATTATATCTACTAATATATATATTTACCACTGATATATGATTTACCACTTATATAGTAATTATATCTACTAATATAACTATGATATATGTGTGTTGATATCATATTATTATATCCAATACTTTTTAAAGATGAAAACAATGATGCACAATTTTTTATTTTTATTTTTTAAATATAAAGTTATTATATAAAAGGTTTATGTGAACCATGCACATGCAAAAAGACAAGTTAAAATTTAGATATTATTTATAAACTTAAACCGTTGATATCCCTTATATTTAGTATCTAATTAATATTAATATTGAATAAATAGTAGTGATATAGTAATCAACATTATTGATAATATTAATATATTAATCAACAAATTGAAATGATAAATTAGAATTTAAACAGATATACCACTAAAAATTAAATATTTGATATACCTTATATTTAGTATATCAATTGTAAATATATTTAATATATCATAGATTATAAGTACATCGAATATATATATTATATATATAATAATTACATTTGATGTATATCAATGTTGATAATATATGTCATGGTATTAAAATTTTCAAGGCATATATATATATATATATATATGTGGGGTGTGATTTAATTAATTAATTAGTTTCTATTTATGACGAGATGTGATGTATATGAATATTGTCTTCTTCTCCTTTTTCTTTTCTTGAGTTCCAAGATGGATTAAATTGGTAAATTTAATTTTAGTTTCAATGGATGATTTAATAATCAATTATTAGAGAGAAAACCGCATGATGGTTTTACGAAAATGCCCAGGGAAGAAAACCAATAATAATACGAGGGGGCGGGTGTGGCGTGGTGAGGGAGTTAACAAACTCGGGTGCGCTGTGTCGTCCCGATTCACAATCTTACATTTTATTCGCTTCCGCGACTCGGTTCTGTCGCGAACGCAGCGCTACCCTCTGTAAATTTTGGGCGACTGTCAAATTTCTCATCTCATCCACTGCCACCGGATAATTTCACTCATCTCAATCGAACGGAAACCCTAGTCAATTGCAATCTTTGGCTGATTAATTTCAGGTAACTCCCACTTGATTTCAGTCTCTGATTACTTTTTGTTTCTCAGGACAACTGGGGTTTTGATTTCTCATTCTTGATTTCCGATGGACATTCTCCCCCGATGTTGCCGGAGGTTTATTGTCTTCATTCCCGTTTTAATTTGTCCGCGTATTGTTTGTGGGTGATCCTGATCTGAACTTTCGCGTGCTCGATTAGAGATTAATCACGGAATCAATTTTGAGGAACGAACAGTACAAATTTGATAAATTTTTATTGCTACGGGGGTTTGCAGTTTCAAAATTACGACAAAATTGCTGTTCCTGCATGTAATTGCATTATTCATTTTATTATTATTGGGCGATGAATGATTATATGATACTAGAATCTACGACTGTATACCGATGATTTCTTATTAAAATTTTGAAGCATTTGAGAAGAATTCTGCTGTGCTCGTTCTCTTTAAACTTTGAGCAGTATTTAAACTATCTTGGATCCGCGTACAATGTGCCAAATTAGAAGAAATTCTAATTTTTCTGTACGCAGTCAATTACTCTTAATTGCCTGTGAATTCAATTCTTTTGCGCCTGTCTTATATAAAATTATAAAATGGAAAAAAACAAATGCTGGATTGAGCCTAAAGGATCAACAGCAGAGGGCTTTGCGAGCTGCAATAGTGAAAGGTGACTTGAATAAGAAGAACTACTAGCTATTGAATCTGGTGCTGACCATGCATTGCTTGTTCCCCCGTCCTGAGACAGCATGCTTTGTATATTTCTTATTGAAAGGCCTGTTTCTCATCTATATGTATATAAGGTTTTTGTCTGTTTGTTTCCAGTTATAGAAATTTGCTGCATGTTTCGTTTTCTTGAATTAAAAATCATTTACGGTGTTCATCAAATTTTGGCTATAATTATTTGTTTTTCCTCATTTTTGGACCTAATTATTTGTTTTTTTCTCTCCGTTTATATCACCTCACAGGCATTGCTGCTACTGAGGTTGAAGAAAGAATAATAGCAGTTGATTTTCTTTGTCAATAGCTTTGGTATGGCAGATAAATCATGTATCAAGCGGCTTCAGACGGAGTATAGAGCCCTTTGTAAAGTATGTCATCCGTTTTTGTTTTTTTCCCCCTTAAATTCTGTTGTTACAATGCATGGATTTACTGGACAAGTAATTTCTTGGCAAATCTCGACAATATAATGTTAGATTGGTGTCTATCATATGGTTTGTCCACACTTTTTTTTTTGATAAGTTTGTCCACATTTTGATTTCAAAGGAAAATTTTATTTATTATTTTTTAACGAGAAACTGATGTTCTAACTCTTGCCTTGCACTTTTCATGCTGAAATGCTGACGTATAATTTTGTATTTCTTCCCCCAATTGGTGCTAACTCAGCTACTTGTAATTTTTTAGGAGCCTGTTTCTCACATTGTTGCTCGTCCTTCTCCCAGTAACATTCTTGAGTGGCGTAAGTTTGTTTCTATTGATATTGTTTTGATGTTAGTCACGATGATCATTAAGCTCCTCATTATTGTGTGCACGTGGGATACAACAATAGATTTATGAAGTTGACTTAGGCCAGTATCTAATTGATGCAGACTGTAAAATGACAAGTTTATCATTTTGTGTGTGGAGAGATCGAGAAATAACTGTAGGACATTGCAATGTCAAATAATGGTTAAATCGTCTGATTTCTTGGCTGACTGGAAAAGTTGAGGGTCTACAGTTTATCCATCACTTAGTATTACACGTACTGTTAGTAATATGTTGGGACTTGGGAGTTCGTGAAGCCTGCCTGTTCTATGGCATAATTAGATTCTTACTTCTCTTCATTTTTTGCATTAGGCTTTTTTTCTCTCAAGTTCCAACTACTAGTGATGTGATTTTCTTTGTCATGAAAATATGAGCTTTCTGCTTATCATTTAGACACTTTATTTTGTGTATTAAATGCTGTCCCATTTCAGATTATGTTCTGGAGGGAAGTGAAGGGACACCTTTTGCGGGTGAGTTTGTTTTACTTTATCCCTTGTATCCCAGTGTGAATACTACTCTTCTCAATTCTCTTGTTGGTCTTCTTTCAAGATTTTCGGGTTCAAGATTACTTTAATTTTGCTCTTTGATTTACACTGGGATATCAACTTTTTTTTTTATTAGTATTATTAACTTTTTTATGGAAATAATTTTAAATCTTTGTTAGGTGGATATTACCATGGAAAGATTAAATTTCCTCCAGATTATCCATACAAACCTCCGGGAATCAGGTATATGTATCTTGAATGTTTTAAGTAATCTGTAAACTATTTGTGAAAAGATTATTATAAACATTAGTTAGCTCTCTCATATACTCATCTTTACTGTGATTTCTGATACTTCTTCAATTCTTTGTAGCATGATCACCCCAAATGGTCGATTCATGGCACAGAAGAAAATTTGCTTATCTATGAGTGACTGTAAGTTTTTGGATTTTAAGGATGATCGTTCCTGCTTGTCTGTACTATAGAAATGATTCTAATTGACTTGATCTGTCTGTAGTTCACCCAGAAAGTTGGAATCCTATGTGGTCTGTGTCAAGGTGAGACATAATCCTTTTCTTTCTCCCTGAGGTGTTAATACTTTCTTTGCATACCCGAGTTCTCTTCTGCTAAAATTTTCTTTTAGTTATGAGTGGTTGCTTGGTATGTGACTAACTTTTCTCATTTTGCTTTTTCAACCTTCGCTTTTTAACAACAATTACAGCATACTAACCGGACTTCTTTCATTTATGGTGAGTACATTTTGGCCCTTGGCTCATTTTGTTTTTGGTTGTTTAATTGAAGATGGCTGCTTTTGTGCCTTTATCTGTTCTTATTATCTATTAATTTTGGGAGATGATCTAATTTCTTATGTAGATGGACAACAGTCCTACGACTGGCAGTGTGAATACTACTGCTGCTGAGAAGGAACGCTTGGCAAAGGCTTCTCTTGCATTCAATTGTAAAGAGTAAGTACACCCACCAACTGTGCAGGATTTTGTGTCCTTAAAAGTAGTTCCTCTTTTGCTTACCCCTTCTAAGGTTCCATCTCCCAGACACATTCCTCTGTTATGTAGGCTTGGTCAAGTTAATGAAGTAGCCCGTAAAAATTATTGGAAATTTGGATGGCTTGCCTCTATCTTAAAAAAGAAAGATCTTCTATTGGTTGTGACAGTTGGTTTTGGTTTGTTTTGGGGTTATTTTGACTAGTTTTTTGGGAAAACACGGACTCTAAAAACGTGAAACAATGATTATTCTACTTTAGGCTGTAAAACTTGGGCTTCCTCGAGTGTGTAAATTGCAAGTCATCTTTCTTGAATTTAGATCCCACACTCACTTTATTGGCATGTCATCCACAAACCACTGTCTGTTATTTTTCTTTTTCAACCCTCCATCGTCACTTTTACAATTGTAGTTGTACTTCAATGCTAATTTGTTGCGACAATTATTTATTTATTTTTATTTTTTTTTTTAATTCAAACAGCCCAAAATTTAGAAAACTGTTTCCGGAGTATGTGGAGAAATATAATCAGCAGCAGCAGCAGTCGGAGCAGCTTGTTGTGGAACATGATTCATCAAGGCTATCAGAGGAAGGCGAAGCTAGGCACCTGTTGGAGAAGGTCAAGCCCACGGAAGAGAATGTTAAGAAAGGTGATACTGAAGACGTTAAAAGAAATCGGAAGCAGTCGTTCCCTACATGGGTGATGTTGCTACTCTTCTCGATCTTCGGCGTGTTAATGGCACTGCCTCTCCTTCAACCGTGAAACCACAAAATGGAAGGTCACGTAGGTGGTAAGGGTAGACAGACTAGTTTGTGCAAGTCAAAGATGCTCATATTTTTGCATGTATTCAACATAGTCTCTGTACAGTTGGTCGGGGTGTCTGCTGTGTTCTGTGATGTGGGTTTCATTTGGCTGAGTCTGTGCTATGTTTGGAATAGTTGCTTGAAAACCAACCCTCGTTGTTTGTTTATATAATGTTTTCTTAAGTATTATAAGCTGAGGCAGGACAGGACAGGACAGGACAGGGCTCCACCGCACTGCAGGATGTTCTTTCTTTTTTTACTTTTTAGATTGGAGAGAGCTCCTCGGATCATCCCAAGTTTCGCCGTGTTTTACGCTCTACTGCCTTTTCAATCCCCATGGGCCACAGTCCATTATTTTGTTTTATTTTATTATTATTTTGAGTTTCAACCTTCCGATCTTTTGGTTGATGTTATAAATGCTTTAACCAGATCTTTTGGTTGATGTTATAAATGCTTTAACCAAATTGAGTTCTACTTAGGTTGATCATTCTATTTAATTTTCTTTGAAACATGTTCGTAACTGTGTGCAATTCTTTCATATTTTTCTACCAATTGAGTTATGCCAAGGGAGGAAACTTGAGATGTTTTTTGTTTGACAAATTCAATCGGACGTTCATGGTTATAACCGTTATATTTTTTAACGAATAAATAAATTTGTACTTGACGTAATCATAGTTCAACAATTAAAGTCTAAATTTGCATCTCTTGGTTCATAGGCATTGTGTTCATAGAACAGAAAAATGAAGCAATGATTCGGTAGTGTGGATTTGGCTTAAAAATAGTAGATCATTCATGGAGGGTTCAAAATATCTGCGATTATTAAGAGCACAATATGAAAAGGTTTACCTCTTAATTAAATATGTAGACAGGTTTGGATATGTGTTTTAATACCCAAAGACAAGCTGCGTAGACTGTAATGAAAACATATACATAACATAAATAATCATATTGCCAATGCTCATGTGTACTGCGATCAAATATTTAACTTGGTGGTTTGATGATTATGTTGGGTAGAATTGGGTGCTAACAAATTTATTACTTTCCCATGTCCCTCAACTTTATTCCTTGATTGCTTAGTAGCTGTCTACTGTGCCACTTTTTGAAAGAAAACAATGTGGAATTGAATCCCAAATGGGGTTCTCCAATGGCGGTAGTTGGACATTTCCCCTTTTGATTTGGATGCAGTTTAACACCTTCCTGTTCTTCTGTGTTCCTCTTTTGAAGCTTGAATTTTAATGCTTCTTCTTTTTCTTCTGAACCAAGCTTCCATATTTTGCCTTTTCTTTTGTTTGTGCTTGGAGCATTAGCATTAGCATTAGCAGAAAAATATGAACCACAAGAAACACAAAAAACATCCTGATAGCTGACAAAAGTTGATCCGCGGATTTCATGTCTCTGAATTCTTTGTTGTTTCTTGTCTTCTACCTCTTCTGCTTGATATTGTTTTTGGACGCTCTTGGTAGTTTGGTTGGCCGTCGTTTGTTCAATGAACAAATCTGTTTCTCCTGATCTCGAGATGGATGATCCTGGTTTTGATGAATTTGATCCTCGCCTTAGCTTTTCCAAGGTGATTCACTCCCCTCTTAGATTACTCTGCCATTTTCATTTCTTAACGAAACGTGTTTGTAATTTTACCAGTTCTTGGAAGAAGCAAAACATCACGCCACAGTACAAGATTTCAAAGCCTCAAAGTCAACAGAAGAAGAAGCAGGAAGGAAATGGTTGGGGCAAGAGAAAAAGAGCAAGAAATCATGGAAAACCACCATCTTCTCGTGGTTGAAAAGTGACAAAAAGAGCAAGCCTCTGCCCAAACCAGAAATAAATCATCCTCACACATCCAGTAAAAGACTTGTTCATGTTTCTGGTCCGATTTACACCGGAGCTATGACCACCGACGGCAGACCCCGCCGCCGCCCGACGTCTGGACCGATCGCTAGTCTCTTCAACCCCAGTATGAGGACGGAGATGGAGATCCCTTATATGTGTCTCCACCAGCTTACCAGTCCCAATTCTAGTCATAATTATGGTCCAATTTATCTGGTTACATAGACCTATATTGTCTCTTGTTTTTGTTTGTGTGAGAAATTTGAAAACTTTTTTCTTTTTTGAGTTCAAGCATGAAACTTTTACTACAATTGTGTAATGCCTTAACCAGCAATGCTCGAGTTAATCATATTAAATGTAATGATTATTATTATGTTGTACCATGTTTTCTTCTTGACCCTCTTCGAAATTTTACGTTTACAGTTGGTTACAATTCCATCAGCAGTAGTTTGATACGTCAATCCCATCAATGGCAAACTAAACATATCAAAATCGATCCAAAGGATTCAAAATCTCTTGAAAATAATCATATTCTAACGTCGGAAGAGTTAAGAAAACATTCGTTTCAGAGATGCTCTCGAACAGTCTTTGGCTCTTAAGAAATTTGTACAAGTTTTGAACTTACATCGTAAGAAAAAGAAAAACAGAGTAGCTTTTTACTCTGTTCTCATCTCAGGCCAATTGTTCCATTTCATCATTAGGTGAAGTGGTATTATTACAAGGATTCACTCTTCTTTGCCTACTCAAAAGCCTTTTCAGGGACCTCAATCTGGTGGCAACTGGTAACTTTCGCTCCTCATTAGGTGCCAATGGCGGAAACTGAAGATCGCTGTGCATGTCAATTGTCAATTCTGCATCTGGGTGACCCGCCGCCGATGCCGACGAAGAAGCTGCCGGAGAAGTGATTTGAGAAGAGCTCTCTTCCAGTTCCGGACAAGCTCCGGCGGAGGTGACCTGTGCCTGGTTTCCCCAAAACAGAACATTTGTAGGGAAAATTGGAGATTCTGAAGACGACCCAGATGCAGAATCCTCTTCCTGAACCTGGCTGGTCTCTGCAGCGGCGGCGGTGACGGGGTTCCGGCAGAGGGGACACGTGGAGTGGGACTGAAACCACATATCGATGCAATCGCTGTGGAATCCATGGCAGCAATCATGAAGCAGCTTCGTTTTCTCACCTTCGATAACCTCCGAGAGGCAAACGGCACATTCCAGTCCATCTTTGAAGTTTTCAGGGTGGAAAATCAGAACAGGAAGTGACCGGAGGACGGTGGGGTCCAACCCTCTTCCGGAATTGGGGTCTTGGACGGAGGAGAAGTCGAATCGGCGGCGGCGGCGGCGACGGCGGCGAGCTTCCACCGGAAGCGGCGTGGGATCTTCAATCCGAGACCACAGCCATCTGGCGTAGAGCTGGAGAAGGAGAACAAACACAAGCACCAAGAAGAAGACTAGAACGGCCGTCACAATGACCATGGCCGGCAACTCGACAGTCACTGAGTCGCCGGAATGTCGACTCAGCTTGTACTCGTCTTCCATGGCCGCGCAGAGACTTGAATTTGGGAGCAGAGGAAGAAGGAGAAGAAGGTTCAAAATTTGGAACGACTCCAAAACCAACTTTTTCCAAGTCCTACTCATGAATTTGCGAGGCCTAAAGTTTGTGCTGCAGCAATCATGCCGGGTTTTTTCACACGTAAAAGGTGGGTTTTTTGAATTGAAATTAAGTCGCTTTTGTAAAATCTGTTCAAATTTTGGGACAAATCATTTCTTAAAATGTTATTATATAATTAAGTCGTTGATTATAGGAACATAATTGGAGGCAGTGGGTGGGAGAGGGAGAGAGAGAAGATCATCAATACATATAAACTTTCGGCCACAAATTCACACCATAAACTCCGGAAACACAACACCAAAATTCGAACTCAACCATGTATAATTCATTGACTGAGAAGAAAAATATGAAAATTTAATGAAATGATTTTATATTAGTGAATATTGTCTTCTCCGCCCTTAAAAATATTTGACAACTCATTATTTTTCATCATTTCTTTTACATTTTTCTTTTTTAGTTATCAAATATTTAATGGTGAAGAAAATATTTTTTTCATTTAGCTAAAATGGTATTTTCGAACCATTTATTATTTTTTTAGAGAATATCCGACTTAGTTGGATATACTCAAATTGATATTAAAATAACTATTTTAGAATTAGAATCGCAGTAAATTTACAAACCTTATATATTATTATGTTGCTTTTCTTACTAGTGATGTTTTTAACCAAATATATAAGTAATTAATATGAGCATAATTCTTTTTTAGGTCGGTTTAAATTTTAATAATTCACAATTTTGGAACAAAAAAAAAAGTAAAAAGGAACAAAAACATAAGAGATGAGAGTTTTTATCAATTGAATTGTAATTTTAATTGCTTTAATTATAAATGCTAAAAAGATAATTGTCTCACGCAAAGCTCCGAAAGTCGGCCGTTGCAGATCACCAACCACTTTTGTCTCTATATTCAATGTATTTTGACACCCATATCCCTCTTTTAGTAAGTAAATTTCAATTCTAGCCCTTGAGGTTGTCATTTTTTTTTAAAGATAGTTAATATTTTTAATAAGAAAAAATTTACGATCATAATATATGAATTTACGTACCTACTTTTTACTTTTTCATTCAACAATCATTAAAGTTCAAGAATTCTCCCTTAGGTGTAAATGTGTATTATAGAGTGAATTAATCGAGATATTTAGAAGATGATTTGAATAATATGATTTTTCTTAGAGAAGACTATGGTACACAATCTAATTTTTGGAAACGAGACACATTTCAAAAATATAAAAATGATGATAATTTTGATATTCTTTGTCCCAATATCTCATAAATGCACCAAAGGTATATAGTACAACTTCCAACATGCAATGCACAAGTATGAGATTGATGGGTAAGTTTCATATGGTTGACTTCAGATTCTTTAGAAGTTTTTGGACATTCATATCATAGAGTTCAAATGAAGTTATGACTTGGAACGGATTTACGTAGGTGATCTCGAGTTCGAGTACAGGTCTACGTGCACGTTTGTACATTTTTTTAAAAAAATTTTGTCCTTTTTTTTTTATAAAATTAACCAAAACTAAGACAAATAATCAGAGTCCGTTACATCAGAAAACGACCGGGGAAAATTATCTCTCCATCCCATTTCACCTCTGAATTTCGTAGCAATTTTCACCAAGATGTGAGCTGCCTATTTTCTCCCGTCGGATGTGAGTGGCTTCCACGATGTTCTTTCTGCCACTAGTTGTGACATGTTGGATATATTAGATATCACATATACTTTTTATAAAATTGTTTTATGAAATTGTGTTTTAAAATAAATTTCTATATCGTTGAGGTTCAAATGAAATTGTTGGATGCTGTTCAATGTTCTCCGTATTCTATTAAGTATCAAGAAAGTCTTCAAATTAAAAGACTAATTAAAAATAAAGGAAAGCCAATCGTGAATTCATTCCTCCACCTCTCATGTTGTACTAAAAAAACGAAAAATAAAGGAAAAATAAGAAATTGTTTGAGACAGAGGCGCATCTGCAACTCTGACTATTGAAATAATGGGCCGCCATGGAGGGCTTTAACTGGATAATGGGCTGCTCCGTCTCCGTGGTGGGCCTTGCACTGAATTTGATGGGCTCAATTGTTATCCAACAGCAACGCCTCCAATTCCATGAAATCGGACAAAGCAAAGGGGGTGGTTGCTTTGCTTTCTTGTGTGGCTCAGGCTCGCGGTCTCAGTTCTCAGTCTGGCTTCGTCTCTGCTCCCCTAATCCATTTGAACGACGTTGCCCATCTTCCAACGACCAACAAAGTAACCTTTCCCACGCCATTATAATGCCAATTCCTCTGCTGATCTGTGTTTTCAACTGAATTCCGGAGGTTTAGTTTGACTGAATGAGCTCCCATGCCTTTGTTAGGTATGCCATTTTCATTTCACTGAGCTTTACATCCTTATCTTTTTTTTTTCCTTCTTTTATTACTGAGCTTTATATCTTTGGCTTTGCTCGCCTTTGTAGCTGAGATTTCTACTACTCAGCCTGTCTTCCACAGTTTTTCTCGTACCTTCACTGTTCAATCATGCTTTCGTGTTAACAAGTCACTGGCTTCACTTACTATTTGGAATGAAAAGGAGTTTTTCTCTTCTGGGAAGTCCCTGATTTTACCGAAACGGGTGAACTTCACTGAGATTCCCAGGCGGGGGATTTTTATTAGAGCGGTTGCCACCCTTGAATCCATTCGTGTGGTTCATGATGGGAACGGCCAAAGAAAGGGGTGCAATGATTCTGTGGGGGAATTTGGGAATTCTCAGGTGGGTGCTACTGTTGCCCCGAGTTCTTCAGACGTTCGGCTTGCATCCTCCAGTGGAGATTCGGAAGAATTGGATGCGAGAGAAAGGTTGAGGCGAGAGAGGATTTCCAAAGCAAATAAAGGAAACACGCCGTGGAACAAAGGGAGAAAGCATAGTGCTGGTAAGACATCGACTATTTTTCCCAGTGTTTAGTCTATGCACTTTGAGGATTTGCCATTTAATTTTAATAAGCAAGTTGTTTGCAGAGACCCTTAAACGAATCAAGGAGCGAACAAGGCTTGCGATGCAGGATCCTAAGGTGAAGTCATGTAAGAATGGTTTTATATATTCTTGTAGATATAAGAACGGTTCTACATATTCTTGTGGAATGAGATGTCTTGTAGGATGATACTTTATCCGGTTTTAATCATTTACTTGCAAGGGGAATCGCTAGACATTGAGCTGGTTGTGCTACCTAAGTTAATTAGTTAATTATTTTTTGTAACTATCGAATCAAGTTTTAGTAGATATTCTACAGTATCACGTTAAATCTTCAGTATGATAGTTGATGTTGCTAAGTGTCATAAACAGTTTTCTATAAATATAAAATGACAAGTACTTCATGCGAACTGTTTGACTGGTTGATCGATCCTCTATACATTATTATATCAATTGTATGGACTTCCGTTTTCTTTTACTTTATTAGGCAGCTTGAGTTGCTTTTCAGAGATGAATTTTGTATCTGGTAGAACATAATAATTGTATTGGACCAGCTGTTTATAACCTTCTCGTGTCAATTGTAACACTTGAAGTTTTCCACTAAAAAGGAGACTTTTTATAAAATCATTTTTTTGACTTTCAGATGGTGTACCCTTTCCAAAAGCTATTGTAATTACTCTCTCTCTCTCTCTCTTTTCTTAATATTCAAGTCATTTGAAAGTTGTGTGTCTGGAATTTTTTGCCCTTCTTTTCATTACTTTGACTTAGTCCACTTTTAAGAACAACTTGTTCTTCTATTAAATATTTACAAGTTTGTGAATAATGATTTCAAGTATACAATGAATTATTAAAAATAGCACAAAACCATTTCTAAAACAAGTCCCAAAACATGTTTTGGTTTCTTTCTAAGTAAAGATGTTTAGGGTTACAAGTTCCATCGCATTCCTGAGAAATGTTATGCAGTGCAAGTGTGGCAACCCATCACCTAAGCAATTCTATGCGCTCCCTTAAGCAGTTTACATAAGGTGCACGCCTGGACAGTAGGTGCATGGCAAGGGTGCTTGTGTGTAAACTGTGCTGCATCACTCAACTGATGCTTATGCACTTTCTTAAGCAATTTATCTAAGGTGCACGCTTGGACAATAGGTGCATGGCTTAGGTGCGCACTTGGTGCCTATGTGTGCACCAGCTCAACACAAGATCATCAGTGCCTAAATTCATGAGTGTAGGTCTATGAGGCCTTTATATATTTTGGGCTACACACACGCCACACTTTTGTATTCAACAATTATATATAGCCTTAAACCCAGATAATCTTTGAAATATCATCGGGTCATGTTTTCATTGAGTCTGATAGGGCACTCTATTGCTGGTATAACTTGGTCTTATGCATTACAGCATGACATGACTTGAGTGTACTTGAAGAAACTCCTCTCGTACAAGAAATCTGGTATAACCTGGAGGTTGGAAAAAGCAGCGAGGTCAAAAGCATATCAGTTGAGACAAATATGCCTCATTAACTTGTATCTATCTCACTTGGTCAATGTGAGAATGATGGACAATATTAAGTTTATTAGGAGCTAATATGACTAGTTTGAGTTGGGTGATTTAATTTCTAAGTAAGCGGAGCCCAACTCCTTTAGTTGGTCAAATTACCAATTTAATTGTGACAATCTTCAAGAAAATTTTAACACCTCTATCTATTTTATACTGCAAATTGTCTAGTGGCATCTACATCCATAATTTCTGTGATTAATCCATCTTGCTATCCTCTGCTTTTATGGTGGTAGCGATGACTTTGAACCACGAATAGCGTTGCACATCCTAGGATTCAAGCAGTTGGTCATGAGCCATTTATCTAGCAATATTTAATACCCCACCAGTTTTTAACTACCATATTCTCTTAATTTATGCTGTTTTCCATGCAGGTAAAAATGAAGTTGGTTAAGCTTGGCCATGCTCAGAGGTAGGTGTCATCCCATTCTGTTTATTTGAATGGTTTATGATCTGTGATTCTGCAGTTAATACCATCTAAATATGTGATACCCGAGCCATTGAATTTCAATTGCCCTTCCTTTGTGATGTCACAGTGAAGAAACAAGGATGAAAATTGGGGTTGGAGTGCGAATGGGTTGGCAAAGACGCCGTGAGAAGCTGATATTACAGGAAACTTGCCACTTTGAGTGGCAGAATTTAATTGCTGAAGGTTCAAGACGAGGCTACAAGGGTGAGGAAGAGCTGCAGTGGGACTCCTACCAAATCTTGGATGAAGAACTGAAAAAGGAGTGGTTGGAGAGTGTTGAGCAACGGAAAAAAATGCCCCGGCCGGTTGGAAACAGGAGAGCACCAAAGTCAGCTGCGCAGAGGAGGAAGATATCGGAATCCATCTCTGCAAAGTGGGCTGATCCTGTATGTTTTTGCTATTTATCATAATTGGTTGCATTAAAACAAACCTTTTTGCTCATTAAATACGAATGGTCTTTAGTTGCTTCGAATTTTTTTGGATTTAATTCTAGAGCTTTTTTACACCTTCTCCTGATGGACCTGGATCTCCATTTAGCATCTACAACCATTAGCCTATAACCAACCTTCAGAGTTCAGACTACTATTACAATTTTACAAGATTCATTTTTAAGCGTTGTGTATTCTATTGGACCTATTGCATCACAACCATTTATTTTATCAAATGGGATCTGACCGCAACAATAAACTAACCATAATCTTATCTTTTTTTGGTTCATGCTGATAGGTTTGTTTTGTACAGCTCATCACAATCCTATCATATGTTCTTAACAGCCGCTATCTCTTCTGCATTCTACTTGTTTATCATATGCTAGGAATATCGTGATCGAGTCTGCTCTGCCCTGGCTAAATATCATGGCACACCTGCTGGAGTCAACAGAAGGCCAAGGAGAAAGCGTAGCGAAAGTACAGAGACCACAAGAAACACACAGAAGAAAGAAAAGAGTGAGGTCAACTCTTCTTTTGCAGGTGGGTCTACAATTGAAAGTCAACGATTGAGACTCAGGAAAAGCAAAGCACCACGGTTTAAAGACCCTTTAGCGAGCTCGAAGCTGGAAATGATAAAGAGTATCAGGGCACAGAGAGCAATCGCAGAAACTCAAAAAACGGAAGCCATTGAGCGAGCTAGGTTTGTTCTTTTCTCCTACTTGCAGAGCAGTTTCTTAAATAAATTAGTGGATGGCAGGTTTTGCCATAGAGTCATAGACATTCTTTCCAATTCTAAGGCTCATGAAAGCTCTGCTTTCGAAAGAAAAATAATCCCATTGATGTGTTAAGCATGCATTCGATTACATTGTTTGAAGTTGTAAAACTCGTTAGGACCTTTTGTTTTAGAAAGTTGCCTGGGGGGAAGTTGAATCACTTGACTGGACACCCTAGGAGGCTTAGTTATTTTTGGGTTTCTAGTTGAGAATGCAAGACACCTCTATTTACATTTGAACAGATACTGATGTTCCAGTTTGTACTTTGCAGACTCTTGATTGCTGAAGCTGAGAAGGCCGCCAAGGCCCTTGAGGTTGCTGCTAATAGAAGCCCCATTGCTCGAGCTTCCCTATTGGAAACGAGAAAGCTCATAGCTGAAGCAATACAATCAATTGAATCCATAGATATCGAGCAGATGGCATCACCACAGACTGAAGAACAGAGTGCAGCAGCCTCATACTCCCACCAAGCGGGTATCCAAAACGACGAGGGAGGTTCACTTGCAGGAAAAGAAGACCAAAATGGTGCCGTTCAACCAGTGGCAAACGGGACCCAGTTGTTTCCATCGAGCATAGATAAAGATTTTGATTTTAGTAAGTTCAGTTTGCAGGATCTACTTGGTGGAGAGAAGGAACCTCCAGCAAGCTCCAACGGGTACGGCGTATCTCATTCAAGTTTTTCAACTCTGACAAATCACGTTAATGGGAGTAAGCCATCTGACCATAAACCTTCCTTAAATGTGACCAAACTTCGCCTCCTGGAAGAGAAAGCGGATTCCCAAGTGATTACTTTCACTAAGAAATGGGTTCGTGGGAGACTGGTTGAAGTAGCCGAAGGAGCTTAGTGATGTCTAATGAAGCACATTTATTTATCTCAACTGTGTAATACAAACTAGCTGTTTCTGTTGAGTTTTGGAGCATTCATGATAGTCATGTATCGACATTAGATCAGCAACCTCTGTCTTGTTCGACTTCCTATTTAAACAATCTCAACAGTGTAGGCTGTGATAATTCACTTGCTCCCATTGACAAAACTACTATTTGCCAGAGTTCTCCAACTGCTCCATTTCTGCATCTCGTCAGCCTCCATTGCATTTTCTACTCTTCAACTTCAGGATTTCAATTTTCTTCTCCAAATATTTTTGACGTACATAAATGTTCATGGATAAATTACAAGTTTAGCATAGCATGGTCGTGTCATAATTCTCAGAATTTTAAAAAGCTTATAACTTGGGGCGGCCCAATGTTAGAAAGTTTGTTGAGGGGCGATGGGATGGCGTGTCATTTTCGTTCACCGACGGATGGTATGATATTGCTTCATTGTTGGGCTTTGCTTTTGCTTTAGTATTAAACTTGGATCTTTCTCGCAAAACCAGTCACAGTCACTGTGTTTGTTGGGAGAGTCCAAGGCGTCTTCGTGACTTTGAGTGAACATTGTCCACCGAACTGTGTTGGAGAAGAAGAAGAAAGAAGCGAAGGTGGTAATGGATAGATCTGATTCGTCCTCGGACGAAGAAGACGATCGCCGAAACCTTATCGAAGAGAATGGCACCAAGCGCGTCCCTTCTCCTCGCAGTCGCTCCATAGCCTTCCAAATTGACGATGATCGGGATGTTCGGCCTCCCATTCAGAGATTTCGTTTCTCTGTACCCAAATTTGCATTTGACAAGAGGTACTACTACCTTTTAGCGGCCGCCATGCCTCTATTCATTCTTGTTGTATTTTTCTCTGCCGACATCCGAAGTCTCTTCTCTACTAACTTCTCTTCCAAACTAAAAAGTTCCGATTCCCTCGGTGACCGAATGAGGGAATCAGAATTGAGAGCCTTGTATTTGTTGAGGCAGCAACAACTGGGTTTTTTCGATCTTTGGAATCATTCCTTGCTTGTTCAATCTAACTCGAGTTTCAACTCGACCCCTACTAATAATTTGGGTTCAAATTCAGCCTCAGGAACCCCATTTACAGAAGATCTCAAGTCTGCTATATTGAAGCAGATTTCTTTGAACAAAGAGATCCAAAAAGTTCTTTTGTCCCCCCATCGGTCTGGGAACTTATCAATGGAAGTTGGTGATGCTCATACCATGGGGAGCTTCGCCCTCGATAGATGTAGAAAGATGGACCAGAAATTTTCAGATAGGCGAACAATCGACTGGAAGCCTAAATCGAACAAGTTTTTGTTCGCTATATGCACCTCGGGGCAAATGTCGAACCATTTGATCTGCTTGGAGAAGCATATGTTCTTTGCTGCTATTCTCAACAGGATTCTAGTTATTCCTAGTCACAAAGTTGATTATCAGTTCAGTAGGGTAATTGACATTGATCATATTAATGCATGTTTGGGAAGAAAGGTCGTCGTATCTTTTGAAGAGTTTTCTGAGATTAAGAAGCACCACTTGCACATAGATCGGTTTATCTGTTATTTTTCAAAACCAGATCCTTGTTTTATGGACGAAGAACATATTAAAAAGTTGAAGAACTTGGGGGTCTCGATGGGCAAACTTGAATCTGCTTGGAATGAAGATACTAAGAAGCCCAGTAGAAGGACAGTTTCAGACATCGAATCCAAGTTCTCTTCCAATGACGATGTTGTAGCAGTAGGAGACATTTTTTTTGCTAGCGTGGAGCAAGAGTGGGTGAATCAACCTGGCGGCCCCATCGCTCATCAATGCCAGACTTTGATAGAACCAAGTCGTCTCATTAAGCTGACTGCCCAGCGGTTTATTCAAACGTTCTTGGGAAAGAATTATATCGCACTCCATTTCCGGCGATATGGTTTTTTAAAGTTCTGGTAATACATTTAAAATCAATATGTTCGTACAAATTCTATTGTTCGAGTCTGTTTTTTCAAGATATTTGCTTTTGGCTGCATTACTACTTTCTTCTGGAAGGGATGGTTAAGATTTGTTTTTTTTTTTCCTGGGTAGTTTTGACTTACAATGTTAACAAATGGGATCGGGCGTCTTGTTGTTTTATGTACTTTGCTAGTTAGTTTTTTCATTGGGAGATTTCATATCAAAGTGGGTAATGAAATTCTGTCTTCCAGTAATGCGAAGCTGCCAAGTTGCTTTTACCCCATTCCTCAAGCAGCAGAGTGCATAATTCGAGTGGTTGAAAGGGTGAATGTGCCAGTCATTTATCTTTCCACAGATGCAGCAGAGAGTGAATATGGGTTGCTGCAGTCACTTCTTATGTTGAATGGGAAGAATGTACCACTTGTTAGAAGGCCTCATCGTAATTCAGCTGAAAAATGGGATGCCTTGTTATACAGGCATGGAATCGAGGGAGATCCGCAGGTCAGCTTAAGAATATTTTAACGTTTCTTTTACAGAAACCTTGGTTTTAGAGGAAAGAAAGTTACCGTAATACTCGACCCTTTTGTTTATAACGATATTTTATGCAAGATAACTAGCAGAGTTCATGGTTAGGGCGTCCATGATGATCCAGTACTTTCAACATTTTGAGCCTCTATTTTTAGCTGTCTAAAGTCCCGTTATGCACATATGAAGATTCAATAGTCTGAATCAAGTTGTGTCATGAGAAATAGTGTTTTCAGTATAATTTACATCATAACTACGTAATTTATAATTAAGGTCTGTTCATGATCAAGTTTAGATGTTGGGAACTCTAGAGGGCAGCTGTGTGATATTCTTAAGATAAAATGATAAAAGGAAGCTGGTTTTCTCTATTTGGAAACTTCATTTAGGTATTAAACATAATTAGTAAATCATCGTGTTTTTTCTAATACGTTTTCAGTTTCATTAGCATCATCATTTTTGAGCTGTGGGAGGAGATGATCTTAGTTTAGACTCAATATAAATGTTGAATCAGAGTCCTTCCCAACTGTACTGCTTTCCGTATGGCATGCAGTGCGATATTCATTCTGAACCAATAAAATCAAACAACTGACTTGTTTATTTTGTTCGTGATTTGATTATTCTGTGTGCCAATTTTGATCCTCAAGTTTGCTTAGCATTACTGCAACTTCAAAGAGTTTAGTTTCATCGTGTAGGTTGAAGCAATGCTGGACAAGACAATCTGTGCCATGTCTAGCACGTTTATTGGTGCATCTGGGTCTACATTCACAGAGGACATTTTGCGGCTACGAAAGGACTGGGGCTCTGCATCTCTGTGCGATGAGTACCTTTGCCAGGGTGAGGAACCAAATTTTATTGCAGAAAAGGAATGATATGTAGAGATTCCATGAGGTATATAAACTGCCACTCTGATCCATTTTGAGGCTTGATCTGGAATTTAGTTTACTGTATGATATGGCACTTGATGAAGTTTTCATGAATTCTTTTCCATGTATCAAGCCCTGATTTTAATAATATACTCACGGCTGTAATTAGTGTATATAGAGGAACACTTTCTTTTGCAGTTCTTGTCTTACATGAAATTGGCGGATGGGATGCAATTCAATTAAATTTGGCCAACCAGAACCAGTGCATTTATATATCAACCTGTACACATAATCTTTTGGAAGACAAACGATTACACCGCATACAAAGGAGATGGCCAGCAATAACAGATTTAGCCATCCTTGTACTGTACTTGAAAACACTTACTTTACATGACATGTCTCTGAGTAACCGGCAATATTCCCAATAGGGAAAGCCCCCAATTGAGTAGATCAGAGCTTTGCAGTAAGATGCTTCCATAAAGCGAAAAATAACTCCTTGGTTTTCATTGATTGCACCAACAGGTTCACTTACTATGAGCTTTACAGCATGCATACAGCTTAAAAAGCAATGTAAATGTAAACACAGAACATTACACACGCTTCTGTGTATGAAGGTGGGTCTGCATGAAATCCTAATATCTAGATTGCTTAAGAAAACCAGTTAAGATGTATCTTGGACATCAGGATCATCAGTTCTAAAAGATGCTGTGTGATCACTTCCAAATGTTCTTCTGCTCATGTTGGATCTCTGCACAAGCCGAACCAACGCTTCTACCACCTCTGACATGGGCGGTCTGAATTCGGGCTCGGGCTGCCAAGGAAAAACAAAATGAACCCTTCATTTAGCAGCCGATTAATGAACAGTAACACATGGTATGTAGCAAGTTTTATGCTTCTTAACTAGCCTTTTGAAGTAAAAGTTCTGACTTTAAGGCTCATTACCTGAACACAAAGAGCCACAACATCTGCAAATCTTGATAGCGACTTGACTGGGTAGAGCCCTTTTAGTGCTGGATCAACCATTTTTGTCAAGGCATCAATGTCGTGGAGCTGAGGTGTAGCCCATCGAACCAAGGACTGCTCGGTTCTTGGCCTTGAACTGCAATGAAATGCATCATAAAAATTTCACCAAAACAAACCAATCACTTCCATTCTCGGGATTTCAGTTTGCCCATATTTACCTATCGAATGGCTTGCGTCCGCTTAGAAGTTCCAACATCACCACTCCAAAGCTATATACATCACTCTTTAATGTATATTGACCCGACATGGTAACCTCAGGGGCACTGTATCCGGATCCCGCTTGCTGATCCAATGCCTGAACGTTTGACAAAAATCCATATAAATTGAAATATTCAATGCCTTTCCATTTGAATTCTTTACATAGTATGCAACTCTGGTTGGATGCACACTTGGAGTCGGTTCACTAAGTATCATGAAAGATACAAAATAAGTAACTTGTGATTTGATAAACTCACCTGATCTAGATTGGTTATAAAGCTAGCCAGGCCACAATCGGAGAGATGAGGATTGAGTTCAGCATCCAGTAAGATATTGGCTGATTTAATATTTCTGTGAACAACTGATGGGGCACATACTTCATGTAAGTACCTACAAAAGTTCTCTCAAGTTCAGGTGGTCGAACAACAAATATAAATAAATTTCCTTGTGTAAGTAAGCTTTCATCAATTGGGATCCTCAAATTATAAGGTACAAATGCCCTAAAGCTCAGCATTGTTAAGCTTCCAGCTGTACTTTTATTCTTATCTCCTTAGAACTCAAGGACACAGAGGTACAACATATGGAACAATTCCTGTTCCGTTGTTAAGCTTCCAGTACTATTAGAAATATAAATATGCATTTTTTGAGTTGTGAGCATGACTAAATGTAACGATAATACTAAAACTTGAATAAGCATCGATTGACAAATTGCTAGAAATCACCCCACAACATTAGAATAGACATTCATGATTCAAGGAATATGCTAGGAAAAGTTCACAAAATGTTGAAGCTTCCCAGAAAATGAACTTACTCTAATGCACGGGCCGTCCCCAAAGCAATCTTGACACGTGAGTTCCAAGTCAGTGGCTTGCTATAGTCATCTGCTATATGCAAGAAGTCATGTAGTGAGCCATTCTTATGGAACTCATATAGTAGCAAATGTAGACCATGCTCTGAGCAATAACCCATTAGCTCGGTTACATTAGGATGATGCAGCTGAGAAACATTGGCAACGATCTCTGTGAAATCTTCCAAAAGTTCTCTAGGGAGGGCAGATGAATCTATTTTCTTCACGGCAAGAACCTATATTATTGTCAAGAGGTGAACCACAGTCAGGTTTTCGGAGTTTTATTCTTGTTTTCAAGTAGCTGTTATATCTAAACTTATCAATACAAGAGTGCTTAAAGCGAGACTGAATTAGGATCTCAGACTGATCTGAACTCACATCATATATAGATCATAGATGGACAGAAACGAATAGACACAGAAGATTGAATAGGTTAAAAGTACCTTTCCATCATCAAACTGAGCCCGATAAACACGTCCAAACGATCCCTCACCAAGAAGGTTTTCTACATTGAAGCTGCCTGTAGCCATTTGCAGATCTGCTATTGAATATGACCTCACACTTATCGGAGGGGCGGCATTGGTATTCTTCACAACAGATATCTTCAATGTATCATTGTCATCAAATGATTTATGACGTTCAATAGGTGGGGGTTTAAGGTTGATTGAAGCAGGAGAATCCAATGCTTTTGCGTCAAATGAAGATGAAGTATGAATAAGCTTCATCTCTGCCAATGAATCTTTCAAAAGAACTCATTCCATCAGAATACAAAAAAGTTGAGAGGCAGGCCAATAACATTGAATTTTTTAACCTCATTATGCCCACAACATTGAAGATGTAGAATTACATTTGAAAGTTCAGAACTTGCACAACTTCAGTTGAATTAATTCCACTTTATTATTTGTTGAAAAGAAGAAATAGAATGGATACTACATCAATGTGGGGACATTTACAGTGAACCCAAAGTGCAATTAACAGGAAAATAGGCATTACCAACAATAGTTATCTATTGTGTGTGGTTGTGGTTTTTTCCCCTCCCTCCGTCCCTCTCCCTCTCATAGGAATAGCCAACTTATTTTTTTTCGCGACAAGTAACACAGTTTCAGTAAATCAATGAAATATACGAAAAGAGGAGAGAGGTTAATGGGTATTATAAAAAGAAGTCCTTCAAATTAGCACATATATCAGTTAAGAGTAATTATCTTTTATTTATTTATTTATTTTTACAAAAGTTAAAAGAGTAATTATAAAATACATTGCTAAGCTTACACCAAGAGACAGCTATAATAAGGATGCGATCAGTAAGTAAGGGTAGTTTCCAATCCACCAAGAATTCTGTGGTTTCTCTCCAAGTATTCCATAAGAAGCTTCTGTTGATGTTTAGGTAAAGGATTTTTGGTCTTTTTCTTGAAAGGGTGTTTAAGCGAAAGGGAGAGAAGGTTGGAGGTAATTTTTTCTTGAAAGGTCCATCCGAAAGAGGAAGGATTTGGTTCCAAAAAAATTGGTAAATTGACCAGAGACAAAAAATGTGGTCTTGTGATTCTAATTTTTGCGTGGTTTGCACACCAATCAAGTAAAAGAACCCGAAGAGTCCATATAGCCATGTCCAACAGTCCAGGTGACTGATTAGGGAACAGGCTTAAATACATGAGGGAGAGCCAATCCATATATTCCTCTTTCTTGACGTTCCTTTGAAAATTGAGGTTCCAAATTGAGAGCTCCTTTATTCATAATTGGGTCCTGGACTAGTGGGCATCGGAAGAGCGATTATAAAGGATTTTGAGGGAAGAATAGGGGTGTTAATGTTACCTCTCCAAGCATCTACCCAAAAGTTGATGTTGAGGTCATTTCCAAAATTCCAACACTGTATAAAGAGATTTTAAAATTTCCATGTATCCTTCTTCCGAGGGCCTTTTGGAGCATTTTGATGGTGTGATCAGCTGGCCACCAATCTTGGGGGGAGGAACCAAACTTAGCGATTGTGACTATTGTCCACAGGGCACTCTTTTTAAGAGCACAACGCCAACTCCATTTATCAAGAAAGACCTGGTTTTTGTATAAAGAAAAATAAAAGGAAGACCGGGTTTATAAGAGAGAGTTGCCCAATAAAAAATTTACACTGGAGAAGGGACAAGAAGCTTTACACAAATTGACAAGGTGGTGGTTGGAGCCATCCAATAAAAGTCCAACATTTTCTCTACTAAAACAACGATCTTCCTAGGCATTTTGAACAGGGACATGTAATATGAGGGAGACTAGATAAAGAGGCTTGAATCAAGGTATCTCTCTCCTCGGGAGGAGGTTTTTTCATCCTTGTAGCTTCTTCTGTAACTTTAGTCAGTTCCCAAAGGGCTAAGTATTCGGGATTGTCATTCCATGGAAGGCTGAGATAATTGGTGGGCCAAGAGTCTATCGTGCATTTGAAAGTATAGGCTATTTCTTGCATCAGAGTTTCCTTAAAATTAAGACTGAAAAGTTTGGTTTTGATAAGGTTGGCATTTAACCTCAAGCCAATCTACTTAATCAAAGGCTTTTTCAATGTCTAATGACAGCTTTCTTTCTCTTTCTGAGTCCATTATTCAATCAACTCAATAGTCAATGGCAATAATGTTTCAGTCTATGATTTGTCTCCCATCAATGAAAGCAAATGGGTTCTTTGTGATAGTATGGGGAAAAGACACTTTTAAGTCTCTCAGCAAGCACTTTAGAGATGATTTTGTAAAGCCTGGTAGTGAGGCTAATAGGTCTATTGTCTATGACGCTCTTTGCTTCTAATTTCTTGGGGATGAGATGAATGTAAGTTTCATTAACATTGCCAATAATGATACTAGTACAAAAAAAAGTAGTCGGAATATTCCAACAATTTGAGGATGTTCCAACAATTGTCAGAAGACCTCAGAGGTGAAACCATAAGAACCATGTTCTTTGTTCTTGCTTAAGTCTCTGTTATAGGCATTAACACCAAAAAACCGATATCATCAAAGAAAAGACATGGGAATAGTATGGGCGGGAACATAGGGCACAACATAATAAATGGTGGGATGTAAAAAGGTCATGTGCATAAGAGAGAATTATTTATGACGTCAGTTAAAACATGAAGATAGGAAACAAATTCCTAAGAAGCAGCAAAATGGGAGAGAGCACAAGCTCCTTCATGGAGAGATTGTCAATTCAGTTCCAATTTGCAGAAGCTATACATGTACAGGGGAACTCAAAAGCTGCGGAAGAACTCAAAAAACGTAACATATTGAACTAGAAAAGATAACAACTGAACAAATAATTATAAAATGCATGCTTCCCAATGAATAAGGAAGCAGTTGAAGATGGTTACCTTGCACTTCATTTGAAGCAGGAGATACGCTAGGCAGGTTCCCAAGCTTTTGCTTTTGCTTTTCTATGTCTGTGGATGACCTCTTTGGTCTTCGCTTTACAAGGAGATATGCTAGTACCGCTCCAACTACTATCACAGATATAAGAATTCCTGCAATGGCACCACCACTGATTCCTGATCTACTGCTACCTCCACCACCAGCGTCACTACTCAGTGGGCTGTAATTGATCCCAGGCTTGTGATATCTGTAATTTTGGTTGACTGGCGTACCGGGTGGAGGTGGGGGTGCAAGCCCAAAGCTCCAAGAATTGGCACCCTCCCTGTAACAAAGTTGCTCACATTTAATTAGACTAGAACATTTAGTTAAACACAATGTATTAGAGAAGATAATAATATTGGTCAATTACTCACTGTATATTTATATTCTTCAATCGTTCAGGAATCCATCCAGTAAAATTGTTGTTCTCGACATTCCTAAGGAAAATGCAATATAAGTTGTTTGTACATGCTAAGTTCCTACTATGAAGTAGTCATATGAGAATACGCACAAATTTTGTAGTGGAAGATTTGCAAGAACGTCAATAGTGCCACTTAATTGGTTGTTCTGCAGAAACCTACAGAAAATTTGAAGGAAAAATATGGAGAATTAGCATTAGTACATATCTTTTCCACACTAAGTAATTATTCAGTACTCACATTGAGTTCATACTGGTGAGGTTGCTAAAACTCTGGGGGAGGGCACCTGACAAAGAATTGAAAGAGAAATCCCTGAAGAAGGGAAAGCAAGTTAATGACTCTTTAAATTTAAAGAGAATCAACTAAAATATCTTTTCCATTACTAGATGGTTGTTGGTTCATATCTTTAACTGAAGGTAATTCAGTTGGAATGGTTTTTTGAGAAAATTTAAACAAAGGAAAACTGCAGTGAGAATGAGAAGATAGCATCCATGCCTGAAAAATGAGATAGAAGCAAGTGATATATTTAACCATGTGGTAAAAAAAATTAAGAAAAATTAAAAAATTAAATTCTCTATAGGTATTTGCTAATGTATGGTAATGCTATTGCTAAAAGAACCGACAAAAAAAGCACAAAAAAGAATGAAAGCAATGAAAATGTTTAGTTAAATTCATCTGAATTTTGGACAAAATGAGAACTCACAACGTGGACAGGGAAGAAAGGTTCCAGAACATATCATTCACTTGATTCCGAAGCTGATTGTGGCTGATGTTTCTACAATTCCAAGTTAGGAGGGGAGGGAGAAGAACAGAGACCAAGATTTAGCTTCAACATGCAGGTAGAATGCATAAAAGGAAAAAGAAAACCTGAAAGTTACTAACAAGGAAATAAGCGAACTCATTTGAGAAATAGAATAGGGTAAGCTTCCACTGTAGTTATTAGATCCAAGGTTTCTGCAGAAAGAAAATAATTTTACAAGTTGGAATGGAAATATAACTTTGTCAGAATGAATGACAATAGAAGCATACAGTTTTTGCAAGTTTTGAGGGAGTTGATAAGGTATGTCAGGTCCAAGATTGTTGATACTCACATCTCTGCAAATTGAAATTATTGACATATTATCCATATACATATATTGATTAAGAAAATAAGTATATATATCCATTTGACAAACATGATCATAGATCTTACAGATTAATTAGAGCTGTCAAACTTGAGAGCTGGTATCCCAGTGATCCAGAAAGCCCTAAGCCAGACAATGAACTGAAACAAATTATATATATATAAGTGATATTACACAAATGTTAAATTGCATATAAATGCTATATAACAGGGCAAGAGAGAGATACATTTCTGTGACCCGTGAGCCCGAGCAAGTAATTCCTTTCCAAGTTAGCCCACATGGATCTCCACCACTTGAACTCCATTGTATTAGAATTGGAGGCAAGTTTAAACTACTATACATGGAATTTAGAGCAGACACTGCATAAATAATGCAAGTAGTAAGATATCTATGTGGACGAGCAACTGATTTCGTTCAAATAAATATTATAATAACTTTCCAGCTAACGTATCTTCTGTGAGTTAAGGATAAATTGTATAATAATCTACAGGAAGATGTCAAAATATCACTTTCGAAGTAACAATGCACGACCTACTTCCATCAAATAGACAAGTAAAATTGTTCAGGTTACAGCCAAGGAGCAGATACAAAGTAAAGGTCTTCTAAGGGGGTGACTGCAGTGTTCAAGATAAAAGAGAGAGCTCGTCTCAAAGGTTGATGGTTCCGTTACTACCCATAATTATTGAACTAAAGAAAAAAAGTAAAGAGGGAGTCTACAGGGGTGAGGTCTTCTTCATTATTCTAGCAAAACTTCCTGCGGCTCAAACACTAAATAAAGTACATATAGGATCATAAAAGGTGGTCTCTTTAGCCTATAATAAATAGGCACAATGTGGAGTTCTTGCACAATTTCTTCATCCATTTATTGTTGTTTTTCTGAAGCAAACAAGGTCTACTGAAATAGTATCCTTATCAAAGTCCAAAATGAGGCATCTCTAAGTACCGCACTATCACATTCTCTTAGGCTGAAAATTGTGACATAGCCAGTAGCCATCACGCTTGCGCTGCTGAAACCACTGTTTTTAATGAAGCTCCTAGCAGGGAGGACGGAAAGTTCCTGATATGATAAGGGCCCTAATACTAGTAGAAGCAACATTCTTCGAACTGGAAACCAGTTAGTCTGAAAATCACTAAAATCATTTTTCTTATTAAGGGTTGTAAGTGGTCTTCTGATGTGAAAACTGAAGTCTGGCTGAAAATAAGTAATGTGAGGAACATTCAGTTTGCTTTCCAGTATATGCAGTTAAGGACATTGAGGAACCGAGAAGAGACAGAAGAAGAAAAGGAATGCCCGAAAGCTATTGTAAAAGCAAAAACTTCGAATGGTAAGGAAAACAAGTAGTGTGAAACGCAATGGAAGAAATCAGGTACTGACCATCTCCTGGATCCGTATCTCCGCTGATGAAACTGGCCATCCATCCAAAAATGCAAATATTGATTAGCAGCAACGGCTCTCCCCAACTCCAGTTCTTCACCATTTCTCTCTCAGTCACTTGCTTTCTCCCCCCTCTGCTTGAAAAAGCAGAAAATCAAATCAGCTTGCCTCTTTCTTTTCTTTTTCTCCTTTAATTCTACTCCTTACCCTTTTTAAGAATGGGAAAAATGTTTCTTTATAGCTCTGGCAGGCACGACCTGTCAGATAGTATCCAAGGCCTCGGAAAGCTCTCTATTTTATCACTGTGCCACTTATTTTGTCTCTCTCTATCTCTCCAGGGTTAAAATTTGATTTTTTTAATATTTTCTTTCTGCTGTGTGTTCTGCTTTTTCGTAAAGAGAAAAAGCGAATACAGCCTTGGTTGGTGGAATATTCTATTTCTACCATCTGTTTTGATGAGGTAGAAATTGGAAATAAATAATTGCAAGAAGCAGTCACTCGAGGAGGATTACCAGCTCTATTTAACCTACAAGCAAGAGATGAATGCAATTAGTTAAGTACAGATAATTAAACAGCCGAGTTTTAAGTAGCTTCCAAACACATTTCCTAAGCGGGTCCAAACCAGTAATGGAAAAACTTTGCTTTCTCAACAACCAAACCATCATCCTAGAGTGAAAAATTAAAAGGTAGGCAGCTAAACTAAACTCTAGTTCATTAGAGACGCATAAACCAAAGATTTCCAGCAACAAGCTTGAAAATTGATCGGAATATCTGAAGGGGTCAAAGACAAATGCAGAGCCCAACAAAAGAGCTGCACTCCGGACGAATGGTGGGACTTAAGAGGCAGCAGAAAGGCAGTGTCAGAACTTGTTGTGCTCGCTTTCATTTTACTCAGTGCTGCTTTCCATGAGACATCTGGGTTTGCATAATTTAGAATTTGGAACCCATACAACAAAATTATGATGGGATCTTGGGGAGTGTCAGTCAAAGATATAAACATAATGGGCTCCTGTCTTCTATTCTACATCATTATCAGATTCTTTCATTTCGTCAAAGATACAACAAACTGAGGGATCGTTCTTTTAGATTACTATTTTCTTTCATTTTGCAAAGGGAATCTGTAAACTTGGTTTGCAAAAACAATTCCTCGGAATGCGTCAAAACGTCTAGTGTAGTGTCGGTGATAGTGAACAGGACCCCAAAAAAAGGTTGGAAAACGAAAGGGCCATGAGACGAGAGGAAAAGAAGATAATACTGGTGGACAGAGGAGTGGCGTGGTGAATCACGAGCTCGAAAATGTTGCGCACCACGACAATTTTCTAGTGGGGTCTGCGTCTGCGGCATTTTCGCAAACAGTTTTGCGACAGAAAAGCACCAAAGTTTGGAAATTGGAATTGGATGGAGCCCACTCCACGCCATTGCCTATGTATCTCCCGGCCCCTACTTCCCGTCGGTGGAGTCGGTGGTCGGGTGGCCTCCATTTCATACCACCATATCCCATTGATTGATTGTGAATTTGTAATACTAAGGTTTCAACTTTCAAGAAAAGGACGATTTTCTTCTACCTTTACTACTCTGTAAATTTTCATCCCAACCCTAGTAAACTTTTTGACAACTTGTACAAATTCTGTAACGCTTTTCCATTCAAAAGAAAAAAATAATAATAATTCTCGCTTTCTCTCTACAAAAATGGGTTTGAAAAAGCAACCACACCATACTTGTGGTCGCACAACAAACCGTAAGACGCTCGAGTTTCTCATTCATACATTATACGCTACGTCACAAAACCCTTCCCAGATTTCTTAATTCTCTTTCACTGCTTTACTTTTTCTCAGATTTTGTATCTTCCACGCATTCCCAACACAGCAAGAAGATGCCTTTCACTTGGGTATTGGGATAAGCTTTTCGCCTTCATTCTCTGACCATCTTCTTTTACTAACTTTACATGCTTTCCAACTCTACAGGAACTGAGTCTGCACTTAGAAGGCTTGCCATAAAGTTGCATTTAATGCCAAATTGCGTCTCCCTCGCACTCATGCGTCCGAAATGGTTAAATTCATTTTTGGGAAACCCGAATGGGCAAAGGTATCCATTTTCCTTCTCTCCATAAATACGGATTGCTACCTCTTTATCCTGATCATGATGGCGTCTTCTTCTTCAGATTGATACCTGAGGGGGTCTGAAACATGGATACCACCCAATTCAAAGAGACCCTCCGTAGCAATGATTCCAGATACCTTATTGTGCGGCCGGAAAATGGCGGAATCAAAGATGTTTTCCGGTACTGGCTTTGGCCGGACGGCGATGGCGGACGGAGATTCTTGGAGAGCTCCGAGGAGGGAGTTATTGGTGCGACGGTGTCTGGACGCAGATGGGTGATACTGGTGTCGATTATAATTCGAAAACTTATTGCTGTTCTAGCAAAACCCCTGAAATGGACTGGCTATGTGGTGGAATTCACTCTCAATCTTCTCTCTTTGAATGGCAATCTCACAGGACTGCTCTGCAACATCGTACGGGGTGCGGGCCCATATGCTTTTAAATCTCAACCAACTCAGAAAATATCACTATATCTAGATTTTACATAAGAAGCATTCATTGATCTTTTGAAAACTTCCAACTGTGAATATAAAAAGGCTATCCTCTACAAAATATTTTCCCTGTCCAAAGAACTGGTTAAATAATAATATGACAGATTGACCATCAAGTCTTAGGAGACAGCGACGTTTCTAATATGGGTTTTGTACTTTTGTTGAGTATTTTTCCTGAATTTGACCAATTCCTAACTGTTATTTGTTTAACACTTGAAATCTCTGCATTTTCTGAATGCTCGTTCTTAACCACTGAGCAGGAGAAGTAGCGGTGCCAAGGAGGGGCACGGAGACTTTTATCAGCACCGTTGGGTATTCAGATGGGCGAATAAATCTATTAAATGAAGACGAATTGCTTAAAAGAACTGGTGAATTTGTTTCTGAAGAAAGAGGTTTCGGACTTGAAATGGGCAATCGGGCTCTAGTGGACCTTTGCATCATGGCTTCAAAAATATCCTACGAGAATGAAAAGGTCATCCAAAATATTGTGCTTCGCCACTGGAAGGCAAGATATTCCATCGCTTCTCATTTTCTATTTATGTTTCATCTAAGAATTAAAGATAATCTATATCAGCTACAGGTTACATGATAACTTCTCTAACTTTGATCGTTAATAATGAAGCAGATGCATTTTGTGGGCTTCTACAGTTGCTGGAATGGTAATACATTATCCTTCTTTGGTCTCATTTTTATATACTTTTAAGCCAACAGATTGGTTAACCAAATTCTGTTTTTCTCTTCTTTCTGACCACTACAAAATTTTGTAGATTTCCTAAAGGACAGCTCTACTCAGGTGTTCATACTGTGTGATAAGCCTAAAGATGCGAATTTGATATTGATCAGCTTCAGGGGCACTGAACCTTTTGATGCAGATGACTGGAGCACTGATTTCGACTACTCCTGGTATGAGATTCCGGAAGTTGGGAAAATTCATATTGGATTCTTAGAGGCTCTCGGTTTGGGCAACAGAAACGATGCTAATAGCTTCCATAGTCACCTCCAGGGAGAAGCAAGCACAAGCTCCACCGATTCAAGTGGTCTTGATAATAGCACATTCTCAAACCTTGATCAAAATATTGAACAGGATACATTACATCCATCCTCCGAGTCTGAACAGTCTGATGCAATTACACCAGAAGTGGTGCAGTTGACTGCATATTATGCAGTGAAACTTAGACTCAGGAGATTACTTATGGAGCATAAAAATGCAAAGTTTGTGGTCGCTGGTCACAGTTTAGGTGGAGCACTTGCAATTCTGTTCCCTACAGTTCTCGTGCTGCATAAGGAAATGGAAATAATGGGCAGGCTATTGGGTGTATATACATTTGGGCAGCCTAGGGTCGGGAACAAGCAGCTGGGGCATTTCATGGAGGCCCATTTGGTTAATCCTACACCAAAGTACTTCAGGGTTGTCTACTGCAATGACCTTGTGTCCAGGATGCCTTACGACGATACTGCTTTCTTCTTTAAGCATTTTGGGGTTTGTCTATACTATGACAGCCTATTCACTGAACATGTATGTACATCTTCTGACTCCTGCTTCGTCTAATTTAACGACCTTAAGCCACTCTTCACAGTAAGGAACCTGAACTATTCCATGAAACAACTTCCCCTACAAGAACACGACGGTGTGGTGTTCTGTTGCTAATAGATTTCGTTTTTCAAGTTATGAACAAGAGAAAAATGTCCGTCTGAGAGTTGTGCCATTTCTTTTAAGGTATTAGTTACTTCTTACTAGTTCAATCCAATTTGTGGTTCTAACTCTGTGACTTTGTTTTTGCTATCTGCATACTTGGAAGAAAGTAGATGAGGAACCGAACAAGAATTTCTTTGGGATTAAATACCTGATACCACAGCATCTCAATGCTTTGTGGGAGCTAATCAGAAGCTTTTTGATGGGCTACATTCATGGACCTGAATACAGGGAGGGATGTTTTTGCATATTGGCAAGGGTGATGGGACTGGCACTTCCTGGTATTTCGGCTCATTACCTCACAAATTATATAGACTCCGTGAGGCTTGGTAAGGAGAATAAAACCCTTTAATAATATCAATGGTTTTCACTTGGCGATGAAAGAGCAAGCTATGTCCATTCCTCTACATGCTATAAGCTTATTCCACACAGAAAACTTTTAAGGTTAGCAGTTCTGACCCCAGACATATATTATATAAGTAAGATCCCTGTTTGTCGACAAAAACAGAACAATATTATCAAAAGAGATCGCCCAGTTCCTGATTACCTACCCTGGAATGTTGTATTTGGAAGGAGTATAGTATATCGATCTTGATTACCAAATCTCCTTGTCTTATATGTATATACACACATACGTTAAAACTTTCATTACTCAGAGTTGAAGGCAAAAGATTGTATGTCATATAAACAAAAAAGGTCAAACATCTTTACGATTAATAGCCAAGTGGGATTGGATTGGATAAGATTTCGATTTAAATAAATATGTACATTGTCGGCACCGTGCTTTAATTGATGTGCTTGTTTGATTAGAATACATTATGTTTAGCTAAGCTAAAAAGTTGTAACTGTAAAATCTCCCACCTTGGAATTTGTCTGGGTGTGGGACATTGTTCCTTCAAAGAAGCCCACATCTTTTGCCTCCTAGTTTATTTTGCTAATTCCAACTCATTCTCAAGCCATTATTTTCTCTGTGCTATTCTGGGGCTCAGTCTTGCTTGATTCTGGGGCTCAGTCTTGCTTGTTAATGCCTATAGTTTTCAGTTAATGGAATTTAATTCTTTGTCTAGTTTGTTGGATATTGTAACCAAAATTCCAGAGTGTTATCATCATTACATTATTGTTTGAGAGAGATATGTTGCCAACTACAGAATTATTTGGGACAAGATGGTTCAACTACAAGATATCATTCAATAAGACAATACATGGTGATGGACAAAATGTTCCATCATAATGATGAACCTCGTACAATCTTGTACAAGTCATTTCACAATATTACAATTATACTGGTTTATGAAATCACAAGACAACACCACCATTACAAAGAAGCAGTACTTATAACTTTTGGCCGCTTTTTAGTGTGAATACTATTTTGTCGAACTTCAAGTATTATGTAACAATAACATAGAAATGTGTTAACTTTTTATATAAGAACATTTCATAGATTAGTTCTAAATTCAAAGCAAACAAATCACCTAGAGATATTTTTAGAAATTTAAACTTTACCCCCTTTGATGGAAAGTTGTTTACCTCTGTAATTTTCCATCCTCGTCCTGGGCTTTTCCATGGTCCTACTGGTATCAGGTGGTGAAATGTAGTTTGTTTTAATCGGCTGACACTTGGTTAGATAAGACAAAGAAGAACGTTGAAAGGAAGATCTTACAATTAATGAATATAGATTACAGCTCAAGTTTATGATAGACAAGTTAAAGAGGAAGATGACAAATGAAGAGAAAAGATCAACTGTCAGACCACAAAAAATATTACAGTACAGTTTAGCTAATGAAGCCAAACTCCATACAATCAAAACCATTTCTGTGAGTCCTCTAATGTTTGCAGGTTCCAACGAACTGCAGCAATGGTGGTTTGAGAACTAATGCAATGCGAAAGTTCAGCTTGCAGTAAAGTTCCAGGGCCAACTTGCTTTGAGGGTTAATCATCATCTGAGTAGTAATCCATAAATAATTATTTTCTCAGAGATATTTTAGCTAAATTCATTGCAATCCTAGCTATTAAATATTTTAATGAGAAAGGAATCCTATGCTCCTAACTCGAGCAAAAATTCTTAAAGATAAAATGGTTCAAAAGATTGTAGTAAAAAAACATATCTATCGGAAATCTGAGTATATCATTTACACTATCAGCATAGGGACTATTTGACAACATTCTCATTTTTAGGTTCTTGTTTCCGCTTTCTAGTTCATAAAAGCATGTGCATTTGGTAATGTTTTTTATTTTCTGTTGCTCATTTCCTCGAACAAAAATTTCAGGAACAAACAAGAAATGAGAAACGATGATGTTACCAAACATACACTTCGTTTCAAATACTCAAATATCTTCCCCTATTGGAAATGGACATGTAAATACTACTAGATGGATGTCAAAGTCTGTATGCAGTTTGTAATGGATAGGGATAAATAGATTGTGTGCAGAGCTTTGAAATGACCAACAAGTTGGTGGATTCAAGGAGTAACTACTCACCATTGCTAGGGTCAACATGTACAAAAAAACTGGCAGCCACAATGAGGTAGCATAGAATAAGCATTAGACCTTTGAAATAATTTGATGTCCCTTCCTGCAAATATGACCAATGCCAAGCAGATGAGAACAATGATTAATCATACAGAACATACAAAATTAAGTCAGCAATAGTTCTAGTCCTAGAATGTCTGATGCATTTATACTCAACTTGTCAAGAGAACTTCTCGTGGATAACCAACTTTTGATTCCCGTTCTCATTTATACTAAACTTCATGTTTGATTGAATGGCTCTTTTTTTTTTAAATGGTTGTAAATGAAAACGTATCAACCTGGACACTCACGGATATAAAAAGAAAATGAAAATGCACTGAAAAATTCAAAAGTAATAGCCCCACAGAGTTATTTATACAGCACAGCTAGCTATGAAATTCCAGGAATTTAATCACAGGAGGATGGATAGAAGGTAACAAACCTGCAACATAAAGGCTACCACTAGCACGGTGATAAACAGAGTTGCTGTCTCAAAGAGTTTAAAGTTCAAGTCCATTGGTTTTCCCATGCACCATCCAACGACCACGCAAAACGGGATCTACAATCATCAATGGCACAAAGTCATCTAAGTGAAAACTTAATTACAGCTACCAATATAAAATCAATTCCTATCCAACATAATGTACAAAATTCAAGTCAAAATTCTCAAACTAATATAAATTATGTTACCATTTCACCTAAAGTTTTGCTACAATTCACTAATCATGTGGGATACTACCATTTCAAGACTTACCACAAACATGGATATTTGTGTAGATGATCCAATAGCAACTCCAAGGGTTATGTCCTGCAGTAACGTTTAGGTCAATCAAGCCAAAGAAAAGAGATGATTAGAAGAAAATGAAAAAATCCACAAAGTACTCACAAGCTTATCCTTCATGGCAAACATGATTGCACTTGCATGTTCGGCAGCATTTCCAACAATGGGCAACAAAATTACACTAATAAACGCCACTGGCAAATTTAATGACTCGGATGCTCCCTGAGAAAGCACCCACAAACTAATTAAATTTGATGAACACTGCGAGGATTTTATACACTCAATGGGAAAGAAAAAAGGAGGGAAAAGTCAGAGAGAGGAAGTCCAACGATCAAAATAATTGCTACTGCCTAAGCTCAGAATTTGAAGATTACACAAAGAAAATATGGATAATCCCAACGCAAACGAGGACAGAACACAGAAGACAGAACCATGGGTTTGTCCCATAGGACTACTGTTTAAACCTACAAATTTCGGGGTTAAGAAATTCATACAATGTCGAAATTTTAGGTAAGTAATAGAACTCATAGCTTCTCACAAGTGAATTTCAAGCTTGCCCCTTTGACCTATAGGTCACCAGTAGAGATTAAAGGACACAAGGACATTAACCTTATAAGCTGAAAGCTAAATCACTCTTGAATTCATCACAAACTAATAATGGAGTCAAAGCCCATTCCATGAAGCTAAGGCCTGTCTTTCGATGTGTTTTATGATAACTGCTTTGAAGAATAAATTTGAAAACTAATTTCAATTAACTTCTATTTGAAAAATACTTTTTGTTCTTATTTATCTTATTGCTGTTATTTTATCTTTTGTCAACTGTTTCTGGATAAGAAACCAATTGATTAAAGTTTGTAAGCTTCACTTAAGCTTTGAGCAATCAAGAACAAATATCAGAGTCAGCCCATGGATTGACAAGAAAATCAAACAATCACAAAATACAACATAATCGCGAAAAGAAGTGCATAGATAAGCTATGATCTGATCGGAGTAAAATTTACCTGGATGGCATCCACAAGGTATCCAGATAAAACAGACACCCATACAGTCAAGATAGCAAGCCATCCAATTGCTTCCCAGGCAAACATTTCAGAAGCATCCGCATCTCCATCATCAACTTCCTGTAGAAATATAAAAACCATTATAGTTAAAAGAATCTCTGGTTGAAAATTGAACTCCTGCTTGGAAAAGATATTGTTGGCCATTTAATTGATTCTGTGTTATGAAGCGTGGGCACATGCTAACAATGCAAACAACCTCTAAAAATCTTACATGAATAGATGCTTGCCTTGATGCCTTCATATTATTATTATTACTTTTTTGAAAAAGACCATCTCCTTAGTAGGTGCATGCCTCACCATTGCATCCCCATTCCTAATATATACTCCATAGTCGAGTTAAAGTTCACCATATATATAAGACCCATGTGCTTAAGGCCATGTATGATAATTCAGCTATGCTCACATTAGCAATTCCTTTTTTTTTCCTAAGAAACAAATCTGGTATTATCAATATAAAGGACAAACTAAGGACATGGGTAGAGTAACACACACCAAACCACCCCCCCAAAAGAAAGAACTGGATGGTAATATCAAACATTAGCAATTCTTGGTGGTAATAGATTCCCATTTATTTTTGTTATATGGCCATCACTTCGAGCTCTTGATGCACAACACCCGATGGCCATTTCTAAAACAAATTTATAGTGCAAGAATAATTTACTTAGATTTCCGATGGATGTGGCAAATCTTGATTCCTAGTTGTGACCTATTATTGTAAGTCATGGATAAAAGAAGCCAAGTTATTTGGAGGAGCTATTGCTTGGTAACCAAAGAACAACAATCAAAAGCAAGATCCAAACATAGAGCCAAATAGACTCACCTCATCAAGAGGACCATAAAGATTATGCTGACTTTTTAGTTGAAAAAAAAGGTAGCTTGCATATGCAACTAACATTATACAACTGCTAAATCTTGAAAGAGACAATGCTGACTCCCCAAAATGAAGTTCTGTGTGGGTGAAATGAAGCACAGCCGGAAAAGTTGTTCCCATAACAGCCATCAACAACAATCCTGAATTCACAACAGCAGTACCCTGTTGCAAAATAGTCAGGTTTTAATGTAAACCAATAAAATGGGAGTAAAAATATCACCAAAATAATGGCATTGTTTCCTCAAAAACATGTACCTTATTAAAAGTCTGCACCTTCTTATGATGAATAATCCCACCAGTGAAGAAAGCGCAACCAAGAACTAGGAGCATATTTGACAAGATTGACCCCAGTAATGACTGTTGAACAACCCTAATCATCCCACTCTTTAATGCGTAAATTGATATAATCATTTCGGTTGCATTTCCAAAAGTTGCGTTCAAAAGACCACCAACTGCAAAGCCCATTAGAACATTTGAGTGTTTAAGGAAACTAACCAAACAGCCACCATTTAGAGTAACTAAACCCATTTAAATTTCTTATTATGTTAGGACATCAAAAAGAGGAACTACTTGAATAAAAAAAATGACCAAAGCAAGCAATGCATGATCATGGTAGCACTTATACCTGTTGGACCAGTGTAGAAAGCAAGTTGCCTGCATCACAAGTATTTTTAAACGTAAGTGTGGCACAATGAAAATAATACGAAAACTTAAACTGCAAATATGGGAAGCCAAATCTTACTCAGTTGCATAACCAAGACGTTCTGCCAAAGGTGTAATTCCAAGTAAAGTGAAAAAGAAGACCCATCCCTGACATATAAAACTGACTATCAAGGAATTATGAACCATGAGACAAATCATACAAGCCACGATACTAAGCAGCAAAAAATATCTGAAAACTAGAATGTTCGAAGATCCAAGTTTTTACGAGTAGATCAATAGAAGTTATAAATGACAGCATCACAGAGAGGTCATAGGCTATATCCTTATCAAATCAAATAGAAAGAGAAAATCTTTTGATGTCAAGGAGCTTCTCTTCCATGAAAAATTTACGAAGCATTCAAAAATTTCTTTCTTTTCAAATCCAATCATGCCATCTGCTTAATACAAATTATGATGAGTTCTTCTTACATGTTTTCCAGTTAAATAATGTAGCAGAATTGCCAAAGGACCAAAAGGTAGCAACACGTTGATCTTTGCTCTAACCAACACTATATATGCACTTTTGAGAGGTCTAATACGAATGTTGTTAATATTCCACCATGTTGAAGCATCTGGGGAAGAACGCACATGAGCCGTCTCAAAATCAAAACTATGCAATACATTCTTCGCGACTGGTGATGACCTGAATGGAATCTCTTCATCTGATAGGTAATTTGTTTTCTCCTCTATTGATCCCATCTGCAAGCATTGTTATATTGATCAATTAAAGCTTTCCACTTCTGATACATAAAAGATCATTTCTAATAAGACTACACTATTATACAAATCTGGGTTGATTTACACGTGCTACTCATTGGTTACTTCATCTTCCACATGTTATACCCGAAGCATTCTTACATATTACAGAAAGAAGAAATCAGATCGAGTCTATCACAAAAGGGTGGAGATTAAAACGAGATTTAGCTGCCCTACTAATAAAAAGAGTGAGGAAGAGAAGTGAGAGAGCATTTACCAGATTGGAGGTGAACTTGAACTGATGCAACGAGGATATCCAGGTCGAATCCCAGCTGCAGAATGATCAAGAACACTCCAAATCGAGCTGAGATACCAACCCTCAAAAGCAAGAAGGGGCGAAAATAAGACAAGAAGCAGTCGGGGCCCACTAGTTGGGATCGGATATGTGATTCAGTTGCTTAGAAATAAAAATTCTGGCAAGCCAAGCCGGCGAAGGCCAGCACAAGGAAAGTTCTCCGAAATAAGATTCTGGGCTTCACCAAAAGTTACAGATCAAGCGACGAACAAGACGAGTTGGGTGGTGGATGGGGAAGGGAAGGCAATATAGCAAGCTGCACAGCAGCTAGGAAGCTTCTGCGAAATATCGTCCCTTTTCGTCTTCCCCGTTAACTTTGACTTGTATATTTATTGGTTACACAATTAAAATTAAATAAACAAAAACAGAATAATTAGCCGTAAACTTAATCAAACCCCATTGCTAGTTTGAAAAATACTTCTGGGGTGGGGTTTGATTCCGTTTTCAATCTTCTTGACAGTTAAAAAATTGACCTTTAATTTGAAAAAAATAACTGCTGTGGTTTCTTTGGTGGGGTGGGTACATGGCGAGAGGGAAAAAAAAAGGAAGAAACTTTGTTGAGAATAAAGGACCAGCTGAGGAAGTTTTCAACTCTGGAGGATTTTGCTCACAAAATGGTTGGCCCAACAGCACGAATTTAAGCCTCTCTCATCCTCAAATCTCAATCTCGTGTGATGGCTGCTGCTTCTGCTTCTGCTTCTGCTTCCATTATGGAAAATTGTATGTTCATTCACATGTGGAAGAAGAAAATGGGGTGCGTGGAAAACGCATACACAAGTAGTTTTACTTGTTCTGGCCCATTCAATCTGCTGCTTATTATGGTCTTGGTTGAACTTGCTTTAAACGTAACGTGAACTCAAGGAAGTTTTTCAAACATTAAGCACACCATGCTTAATGTTATGTAACACGAGATTTGTCCTAAAAAAGGTCAATTTCAAGTCAAAATACTTATTACGATGGGTTGTGGTTTCCTCCTTTTAAGCTCTAACCATGGCGGTATGATTATCAGCTCTCTGAGTGCAAAGAAATGAAGAAAGCATTGCAGAAGCCGGAGTTATAGGCTTCTCAGGCAATCAAGTATTATGGTCCTAACAAAGAGAGGCCATTGTTATTGTTATTTAGCTTTTACAAGTTAACTGATTCCACAAACAAAAACAAATGATTGAAAAAGGCAAAAAGAGGGGTTTTTCTTGCACACAGTTTATATTTATAATACCAGCTTTGGTAAGAATAGGCTTTGATGGCTTAAGAAATGTAAACTCAAACTAAGAATGGCAAGAAATGAGGACACGAATAGTAATATATCCAAAAGAAACCCACATCTAATCTAACGAGATTAAGTTGAGGAAAGCTAGAACAAATTTGACTTTGCCTAAAATTTCAGCCGGGGGTAAGAGATTACAGATTTATCAATGTTCTTGAAAAATGTCGTGAGATCTAAACAGCAAATAATTTCCCATTCCTTCGGCTATTCCAGAAAAATTACAGGAAAACAATGGCGTCATGCTTCTCAGGAAGACAGAGAAGAGAGTAAAATTCAAGAAAAGGAGAAAAGAAATCAAATTTTATCAAGACTCAAGAAAGGCTGGAAGGATGAAGGGGCGGAGGAGGTAATAGTTGCCGGAGATTCTGGTGATGAGCCTGCTGGTTCTGGTACTGGCTTGCTCTGCTCTTCCCTGTTATAAATGGGTGATCCAACAATCGAGCTGCAGTCCATCTCCTCCAAGCCTCTCGCTGCAAACAACAGGAAATAAAGTGGCGGAACTCCGGCGTGGCGGTGGGCGGCGCCTCCGGGGGCTGAGCCATACATATTGCGCACATCAAGCTCGCCCAATCCCCGGGTCTCTCCACAGCAAGAGGAAACCTTCCAAGATAGAATTCCAATATGCTAACTCCAAAGCTCCAAATATCCCCAGCATAACCATTGTACTGGCCCTGATTTAGATCGGAATTGATTCTCTCAGGGCTCATGTACGCAATTGTGCCCACCGACGAGTTGCAGGGGTCCATGGTCTGCTCCAAGATTCGGCCGACGCCGAAATCGGCGATCTTAACCTGCCTACGGGAATTGATAAGGAGATTCGAGGGTTTGATGTCGCGATGGACGATGCGGCGGCTATGGAGGTAAGCGAGGCCGCTCAGAATCTGGCGAGCCAAATCCGAGAGGCGGTCCTCCTGAGGGATGTGCGTTCCTTCCAGAGAACCCCGATCCATGTACTCGAGGAGGACTTGGATTTCGCCGTTGTGATCGAACATGTCGTGGCACTTCACCACATTAGGATCGTCAACGTCGCGAAGGATCTCGACCTCGCGGCACATCTGGATCCTCACCGCGTCCTCGTGGTTGCCGTAAATCGCCTTCAGAGCATAGACGCGACCGGTGGGACGGTGTATCACTTTGTAGACGGTGCCTCCGCATCCGCTTCCGATTCGACTCACTCGCTCCAACTCCGAGAGGCTGAACGGGTGATGCCGCTGAGGCTGAGGGTGAAGCTCCGGCTGGCGGTTCACGGCGGTGGAGTTGTTGTGGAGTTGACTGGTGGAAGGAGGAGCGGAGTTGGAGGAAGTGGGAGGCAGAGGGAGAGGAACCGCCAAAGACGTGTTATCCCGCTGGGGAAGAGGAAGGGTTAGATTCAGGCGACGGCGAGGACGATCGGTGGCCGGATTCGCACCCTGCGGCGGCTGAAGCGGTCTCATCTGGCTTCTATTCCGAAGAACGATTACAGAGAATCGAATTGAAATCCGAGATTTGTATGGGCGGAGGGAACAACACAACACAACACAATAGAAAGGGAATCAATACGGCCAAGAACACTGCACGCACAACACAGAAATTGAAGAATAAGGATTGTGGAACCGATCCGATGAAGAAGAAGAAAAGTTTTACTTACCAAATAGAAAACAAAGTTGTTGGAAGAGAAATTAGCGAAACCAAAATAATATTGTCCGAAAGCTTACGATGAAACGAGGAGGAATTGAGGGGGGAGGAGGAGGAGAGAGAAGGTAGAGAGAGAAGGGAAGACTATGGATTAGTGATGGAGTTTTTTCTTTTTCTTTTCTTTTTCTTTTTGGGTTAATATAAAATAATAATATTTATATATTAGATCGAGGGAGAGGTCGAAATCAAAAGAGGGAATCATATAGATATTATGGAGAAGGAAGGGTGACGCGACTCCAAGGAGAGTGTGGAACACGGACCAATAGGGTTGAAGATTTGTAGGAAGGTCAATTATATGAGATGGAGCGTGTTCCTTCCGGCATTTCACCTCGACCGCCCTATAGATTTCTCATGGAAATTGAAGACGTCTGCCGCAGATCCCTTTCTCTCTCTCTCTCTCTCTCTCTGGAGTCCGAATGGGTGAATCCGACCCACCCGCCTCGCTCATCATAGAACAAAGCCCATAACCCAACAAGTCCATTTCATATCTAGATTTTAATGGGCCCAAGGCCCGAACCCAACTTTGGCATTGCATGGAGGACTTGCACAAGTGGGTTGACTTTGGCCCTGGTTGGAAAATCATCGTATATTGTAAGACTCTTAAAAAGTGCAAAATTTAAAACTAATAACTATTTTTTAAAAGTTAGTGTCAAAATTTAGCCATCCACTTAAATTCTCCCACTATATATTTCTATTTTACACTTTGATTTGTAAATTCAAAATGCCTTTCAAAAGTAACCATTTTTTTTCAACAATTTTTATATCCTGGAGAAACTTTATTTAGTGTCGGGTTAAAACGTAATTAAAAAAAAAAGAAAAAAGAGAGATAGAACGATAAAATAAAATAACGAATCACTTTGTAAAAGTGCAATGACCAAAACAAACATTACAAAGGTGGATGAAAACTAAAAGTACAAAGATAAAAATGAACTAAGGTTGAAATTACATTAACCAAGTTAGTATTTAAACCTAATATTTTCCTCTGCATTTCACCTATATCATTATCAAACAAATACACAAGTAAATTTGCATATACAAAATAATGGAATGAGATATCCCACATAGCCAAAAGATTACAAAAAAGCCTCCCAATCGACAGAGATATACTTACGAGTGTCTTCTTGTTTCCATATGCTGAATCTTTTAAAATTGTACCAATATTGTGTTCTGAGTCAAGACTCAACAATATTTCTCCCGACAATGAAATAATTATGGTTTTAGTCAATAAATTTTATAGATGGTTACATACTCTACAAAACATGTTTGCATGCTATCAAGATGGTATAAAACATGATTTACATTACCTCAAGATTTGGATTCCCGGATTGAAGAGGCTCATTGTTTTTACTCTTCTTCACAAGCTCTTTTGCTACAGCTGAAGAATAAGGAAGCAGATTCTCCACCATTGGTTGCAATTCTGAACCGCTAATACGCAAGACAGAAACAGCCTTCCCCACTGATTCTTGCACTTTCGTAAGCTTCCATGGCCAATTCATCTTGACTAACATTCTATACATTTGTTCTTTGCAGGCATCCTAAATCAGCAGAAAATCGAGGCAAGGACAGGAAGAATTGCCCATGCCTTGTAGAGACATTGTTGGATCGATCTCATAGCATCATTTCTTGTATTCATCTTCTTCATCTTCTTCTGGACATCCCGATCCTAGACTGCCGCTTCTACTTCTCGAAATCTTCTTCATGGTGCCAAGTAATTCTGGTGATCAGCAACGATCATATACTTCACTTTGCACTCCAGTTCCACAGGGCAATCTGTAGCGCTCAACGATTCCATGAAAGCAACACCTTCCCTCCTATCCAATTCTTCGATCATCTCGAAAATTTAGAGCAACCTCTCGGTGGCTCGTAAGAGCACCGGCTTCTTCAAGCGTGTCCTTGTGAGAAACAGTATTATCACGACCAACCATGTTGTATTAAGATCTAGAGTAATTACTTTACCTGCATACTACACTACATCCTTTCCTACAATTTAACATAACATCCCTGCATCATGTATTCGAGAAAATCATAAAACCTGAGAGTGGCAAGCAGTAAAAATACAGATTTCAAACTGAAGTTTCAAAATCCATATAGACAGCATCCACTAGGAAGAAAAAAAAAGGAGGGGTCTGTTCCTTCTGTTACATAAACACAATTTGGTTTGACTAGGTATGGCCATTTAGCAAGCCGCCAGTGAGACCACAAAATCAAAAATAACAAAGAATCAACCAGGACCAACTTTGGGGATGTCATAATGCTCACTCATGTTGGCCAGATATTGGTTAAAGTCCTGGATCCGGTCACGATGAGATTTATTAGCTTTCTTGGCCAGTCTATGAACATCAATGCTCTCTTTCTGTTCAATATAACGTCTTTCCGCTGGTGTTAGATGATCATCATAATGAGGAGCCTTCCCATCCTCAGTTGACTTGTTGGCATCATCTATTTCTTCCTCTTCCTCATTCACATCACTTGGCATTTCATTACTTGCACCACTTCCACCTACATTTACCACCAAAACAGATGGTAGATCCAGAAACAACATCATCACGACAAAGAATTTCAAAATTTTGAAAAACACTCATCAGTGATGGTGAGGATCCACTTGAGGCTTGAGGACCATTAAATATTTTGAATTTTATGCCCATCACTTTTACTACTATTAAGATGGCTGTTCAATCAAAAGTAAATTCTAAAACTCTAGTCTACTTATGATTCTTAAAAAGAGAAAAAACGACAAAGGATTGTAATAATATAAAACAAATCTAGAGTGTAACAATTACATCCATGGTCGAAGTTTGATTAAGCTTTCCAACCATTATCCTGCATTTCAAAAACTAACAGTAAGCTGCGTTCAATATTTTTCTGTGATGTCAACTGAATTTTTTTTAGCTTATGGGACATCAAAGACACTGGCCAAAATAAAGCCACGTGACTGCTTTGATTTTAAACTAGCTGATAACAGAAACTGAAAGATTACTTTCGAGTACCTATCATGCCTTAAAGGGAGCCAGAGTCCAGACAAGACAGTCATGAGAACCAGTAGGTAGTTTCTTTCCACCCGGTAAAGGGATTTGTGGCCTACCATAGACGTGGGAATTATTGGAAGTGATGCAGTGGTTTTCACCATTTTAGGGATGAGGAAGGACAATCGGGCTGGCTTTTGGCCACTCTCGAGTCTCCTGGACATCTGGTTGGAGCAGCAGGAAGATCTTTTTCTGGCAGTGTTATGACAATGTCAAAGGTTGGGAGACTTGGGTTTTAGATACTCTTACTACCGACCACTGTGGTTCTGATATTCTTCTGTTTTATACCATTGCCAATTGAAGGTATACTACTATTTGTAAGTCGATATTTGTAAAGTAGTTTTTTTTTTCCCTTTATTAGGCAACTTCCTAGGAAGTGGCCCTGATCTTGGTTGGTGCCATACTCAGACTTGCCATCTTATTTGTTTGACTTTCTTATTCTTCATATCCTTTCTTATCCTTCCTATCCTCAATAGAAGTTATATTTCATTATTTTGTATTAAGAAACCAAGTAACTAGAGTCCATCAGAACAAAGAGGTTGACACGTGTTCTTATCATCATGAAACATGGTTACGCAACATGAATTTCAGAATCTACTTAATCGAACCACCATGATATAAGGTATAGCGTGGGAATGCCTACAGAGACATTCAGATTCACATAGACATTTATCTCAACCAACTCACATTAATATAAATATGCAGCCACTGATATCCAAGCAAAATAGTTCCAGCAATAATTGAACGACAAACCTGTTGGATGCTCATTTTCCATATCTTGAGAAATTTGATCATGATGCTTTTTAACTTTCTTTTTCTTCTTCACCCCACCTACTTTCACATCAAGAGCTTTCCCTTTAAGCTTCAACTTCCCACCAACAACATTATCATAGGCAGACATTGCCTATTAAAAGGAGAAGAGATTCCTTCAGAGATATAAAGTTGTACTAACTCTAAGTGTAAAATTTCTACAAGATGTTCCATTAGATTTTTAATATTTAATATTTTGTATTTCATATAGATGGTTAGTTAATAAATTTGTTTGATTAGGAAATTATCACATGAATTCTATTAACATGTTTTATTCTTAATCTCACAAAACTAATATCAACTAGGACACTTTTCTTGTAAATGTAGATTTACATTGCTCGTGTTATGATATTTTTATATGACAATGAATTGGGTATTAAATTTTTGACACATGTTGCGTTTTCTTGCAACCCTTATGTTTTTCTTCTCTCGTATCTTATCCTCATGTTCTTGTGAAACATTCATTCTCATTATAGATGGACAATAAATGCAGAACTAATCATCTAACACTGTTAATTGAACAAAGCTCATCCGAGAAACCCTAATCCTAGTTTCTACTCGTTTTTCCCTCCACTTTTTCTCCTTTTTATCCTCATCCTTTCCTTTCCTCCCACAATCGAGCTGACCGCAAGATCATTCTGGCAGTCGTCAAATTCAGAAAGCTGGTGTACATGGAAAATCTTCCATCCGTGATATGACATACAAAGATGTAAAGTTCATATAGACCACCCAGAAAAACCCGGAAACAAGTTTTTAACGTCAAAGCAGAATTACTCAAATCATAAATTAACTAAATTCTTCCTGAAAAGCTTTCAAGTTACAAAGAATCATGCGAACAAGATAAGTAGATAGAATAATAGACTTCTAAATAAAGAAAATTCAGGAAGGAATTACGCTAATCACATCTCATAAAATCGTAACCACAAATATATTGAATGCAGAAGAAAGGGGGAAAACTGAAAGCAAGGGTTTCAGAGTCAAACCTTGAAGACCAAATAAAACTTCAGCCCTTCTACGAAGAAGCGCCAACTATTGGGAATATGCAGATTTCAACCCCCTACGCAGTCCTCTCCGGTGGTGATGGTTCGGGCCAGACCCGATTCACAGGTTTTACCCGCTGCTTTTGGAGCAGTAAGAGGTGCCTTGGTGGACCCGGTTAACCCGACTTCCTATGATATTGGGCCGCTTCCATCGTTGAGTTTCAAGCATCTTATCTTTTGCACTTTCGTTTTAAAATATGCGTCATAATATTTGATATTGCATTTTGAATTGAGGTGTTATTATCATTTCAGATACTTATTTTTTTAAAAATTTGAATCATAAAAAATTAATTCAATAATACACATTAAAATTGGTAGAATAGGAAGTAATAAATTTATCTCCTTCAACAATTCAAGTATCAATTTTTTGAATTTATTAAAATGTAATATATTATTTACTTTTTTTGTTTTATACGTTAACAATTAAGGGGAGATCGAATCTACAACCTCAAATAGTTAATTGATGTTTTATTTTATGAGTTATGTTCATATAAACCTATAAATTATTTATTTGGAATATCATAAATAAATTTTATGATTTGTTTTAAAGAAAAACTCATATATATATATATATATATATATATATATATTGGCAAAAAAGCATACATGGCAAAAAAATCAAACAAGCGAGGAACCCTTACAAGTCTAAAAAGTTCCTACTTCAATTATAACAAACCAATAAAAGTAAGAATTATATGGAAAGACAGGTAACAAAAATGAATGAAAAATACTTACGTAATTTTAATGGGGTCGATTTCTCCTCTTTTACAATCAGGTACGTCTTGAAAGAGCGTGAAGTGATAGATTGGGTTGGTCATTCTTCTCGCTGGCTGAAAGGGAAAACACCAAACCATCCAATGTAGAGACGGTTTTTTAGTGCTAGTTATCCAGTTACAGAAACGACCTCATAGGCTTTCGCTTTCACGCTTTACCTTTTTTTAATAGTTCAAGTTTTCGCCATTAGGTGTAGGCGCTTTTCAGAGGTGGAATTTTCGAGTTCTTCCTACCACACACAAAAAATTAACCAAATTTGCCTAATGTAGAGACAATTAAGAAAGTCACGTAAGTAAATATATAACCTACAAAAAAGTGGGCTACTCCAACTAATCATACATCCGTACATTTCACACCTATCAAGGAGTAGAGAACCCATCGTTGTCTTGGCAAAAGAACCCAACTCGTATTATTAAAAAAATAGAGAAATTAGAACCTAATCAAGATGATACGAACCAATCCCTTCTTCATGCGGAGGTAGAGATTTGAATGTTCAACCTACCATGAAGTTATTAAATTTTAATTCTAAAGTTGTGCTCATATTCATATTCATGCTGACTTTTTGGTGTGATTTATCTCTGGTGGTTAAAAAATATTAGCAAGTCAATTTACTTATTAAATACAGTGGAAATAAAATGCTAAAAATAAATGGTATAAGACAATGCAATGATGAGAGTCGAGACCAAGAGTAATTTATGAGGTGGAGGGACAGAGTTGGGTACAATTATTGATTGATATCCAAAGCTATGAAGCCTCACTCACGTGGGACCCATATTTATATAAACTTTCTCGAACCCTAAACCATTTTTTTAATTTGTAATAAAATCATTTGTCTACTCCAATACTTTTTGAGAAATATAATTCAATTCTGTTGATGCTTGGAGTGCAATTATTCATATATTATCTCTTGAGTTTTGCTTTTTTTCTTTTTCTTTTTCTTGTTTAGTACAACATAAGTACGAGTAGGAGATTGAACTAATCGCTTAGTTGGAGATATGAGTGGCCGTAGGATCACTTTGGCAACCTATGGTTACTAAATTTGTATGGAATAAAAAAATGAGTTTTATAAATAAATTATTGAAACCAACAAATATAATTTGAGTACTAGAAAAACAAATCTAAATTGATATAAATAACTATAAATTAAAAAGAAAAAAAAAAGGTTTTGACGCCACATCTGGTGGTTGGTGAGATGGGGCGTGGGCCCCAGTTTAGATCCAACGATTTATTCAATCTTTTATTATTTTGTCGCCGTATGGACTGTGGACAGAGAACAAGACATGCCACATGCCTCAGATGCGGGCTAAATTCGTAATTTACTTAATTATTTATTTCTGAACTGTCCCAATCATTTAACAGCACTTTTAATGTTAAAATTGACCTTTAGCCTTTAGGAGGGTGATCAATATTTTCTCCATTTTCTTAAAGAAAAAAAAAATGCAAAAGGGGAAACTTGTTCTTGCATAAAGATAGTCAGAAGGATTTGTGGAGTGATTCTCCAAATGATGATTAAACATGCCAAGAAAAAAGAGGAAAAAAAAAAGAGTTGTTCAATATTTGATTTGCAAATTCAAAGCAATGTATTTGGTGCCTACTCAATTGTCACTAAGTGCTACTCCAAGAATCATGACATGAACTATGTAGTAATGGTGAAGTGACTAATAGTAGTTTACTTAAGTACGTACATCTCGACTTGACAATCTTAGATATCAAGGTGATTATGAGTCTCAAGATGTGAATCTTCGATCGTGAACCTCTCTTATGCTGTCACGTGTGAGGTCGTTTTATGCTACCTAACCAAACTATTTTGTTTCATCCGGTAAAATGACACTATTTTGAGGATGAGGAAAGCAAATATGTCATCAAAACACTATTTAATACCTAAAAAAAACATTGCTAAAAAATAAATAAAAAAATACTAACAAAACAACTCTCCACCTATAACCTCTCTCTAACCTTTTTTAGCATCAAGTTAGAAAAATAATAAAATAATAGGTAACAATAAGGTTATCTCAAATTAATCCAATTTTAAACTACTAATTAAACTATAAACTTAAAAGTTGTTAAGTTACGATGAATTTAATTTAGACATTCTACTCTTATATTAGGTTAAATTGTAATTAATCAATCTAAAAGTTAATCCAACATAAAAAAACACAAAAATTAAAATAGATAGATTGCCACTTTAATCAATAATTAAAGCGGTCAAATCTAACGTAACTCAATTGGTTAAGGTAGTTATATCAAACTACAAAGTTGTGAATTAAAATATTCCTCCCCATAGATCTACCTACCTTAACATTCACCCCACCTATTCTACCATAAAAAAAAAAATGGAGATTTGAAGACAAATAAATTTATGATGAGAGAGATACGTATATTTTCAATTATCTTTAAAGGAAAAGAAAAAAAAACAAACAAATGGGGACCGGTCAAACTAAAACGAACTAGTGACAAACAGTTTCACTTCTTTTCAAGAAAGAGGGCGTTTTAGTAAATATCCACATTTCCACCATTTTGGGTAAGACACAGATTCCCTCAGATTTTCCAAACTTTCCAATCAGTCGAAATTTTAATTTTAATTATAAAAAAAAAAAGAAACACAAAGATGCATAATTCATGTATAGAACGAACAGAACAATTTGGCACCATCATATGTGTTGAATGGTTAATAATTGAATGGAGATTTTAACTGGTTGGTAAATAAAGTTTAATTATTCAAAATTTCCCCCACCTTAAACCCATCCCCAACTCCTATTTTAAGCACTCCCCCTTCTCCAGTTTTAAGGGAAAGGGAGGCCCTCTGTTTTCTCTCATTTCAAAATCATTCAACCACCATTCTCATTCCGAGCTTACAGATTGTCTCCTATGGCTTCCTCTTCCGCCAAATCTTTCTTTCCCACTCCCCAATTCGCCTCCTCCCGTAGATCCTCCACTTCCAAATCCCCTCTTCTCTGCTTTCCAATTCCTTCCTCTGCTTCTTCCAATCTCCACGCGCTCTGTTCTTCTTCTTCTTCTTCTTCCCCTTCTCGCCGTTGCGATTCGATTCCTGTCCGGAGCGCGCTGAAGTCCGTGGAATCGCCGGAGTTTGGGGTTCGGAACTCTGATCCGGTGGACCCCACTTCGAGATCGGCGATTTTGGTGGCCGAGAAACTTGGAGAGGCGGGTCTCCAACTTCTGCGGAGCTTCGGGAACGTGGAGTGCGCTTATGAGTTGTCGCCGGAGGAGCTCTGCGCGAAGATCTCTTCGTTTGACGCGTTGATCGTGCGGAGTGGGACGAAGGTGAGCAGGCACGTGTTCGAGGCGGCCAAAGGGCGGTTGAAGGTCGTCGGAAGGGCCGGCGTCGGCATCGACAATGTGGATCTGCAGGCCGCCACCGAGTTCGGTTGTCTCGTTGTTAATGCCCCAACTGCCAACACCATCGCCGCCGCCGAGCACGGAATCGCCTTGCTTACCGCCATGGCCCGAAACGTCGCTCAGGCCGACGCCTCCATGAAAGCCGGTCAGTAATTTAATCTGTTTCCTCTTCCACTCCCCTGTTTCCGGCCACATATTTATTATACTATACCCTTTGTTTTGAACGTTTAGATCTGCTTATATTTAGAAACCCAGGATCCAAATTCCATGATTTTGAACTTCCTTGATTGCTTTGCTTGAGATCACCATATATCAGAGTTGGGTGAGCAGAGTCATACTGTAAAGGCCTCTGTTTTTTGCTGATGCTCAAAAAGTGTCTTTTTCTTTTGTTTTTGTTTTCTTTTTCTAACCCCTGTTTTGGCTGCTACTGTAGTACCATATAGAAAACTACTTCACGAGAATCAATTCCCTCGTCTTGTGAAAGAAAAAGTAGTGAAGAATAAAATTTTTTAATGATACATGGCAAAAGAAAATGTTCATCCTGTTCCCCGCGCCCCGTGGAGAACAAATTCCGTCCTGGGAAAACTTTGGAATAACAATTTAAGGAGAAACTATATGAGAAGGGACAATGTAGTTGTATGACATAGAACAAAACTTTGAACTTGTAAGGAACTATTAGACAACGAAGAAGGAATCTCCTTAAAAAAGAATATATAAAATACTTGTGTGTAGTTTTCTGTTTGTGCTCTAAATTTATACGTACAAAAACGGGCTCACTCTTAAAGAAATTTTCTAGTGCTCCTTAGCATCGTAGACTAATTTTTATAAGAAGGTGAGAGCATGTCTATTATAAATACTGTTAAGTCTTTTACCTGAATAGGAAAATGGGAACGGAGCAAGTACGTGGGAGTTTCACTAGTGGGAAAAACATTAGCAGTGATGGGATTCGGGAAGGTTGGATCGGAAGTGGCGAGACGAGCGAAGGGGCTGGGGATGCAGGTGATAGCGCACGACCCCTACGCGCCAGCGGACCGAGCCAGAGCCCTCGGCGTGGAGCTCGTGTCGTTCAACCAGGCCATATCCACCGCAGATTTCATATCCCTTCACATGCCTCTCACTCCCGCCACCTCCAAAGTCTTCAACGACGATACTTTCGCTCTCATGAAGAAGGGCGCTCGCCTCATCAACGTCGCCAGAGGAGGCGTCATCGACGAAGACGCCCTCGTCAGGGCCCTCGACAGTGGCGTTGTTGCCCAGGTTGTTATACAAAATTGGGTTTTGTAATTTCTACATGATTCCTCTTTGAAGTACTCATTCCATTAGATAATTTCTACATGTGTGTGATGAAATAGGTGGCGCTTGACGTCTTCACAGAGGAGCCTCCGCCCAAAGACAGCAAGTTGGTGCAGCACAAGAATGTGACTGTCACGCCTCATCTTGGAGCCAGCACTAAGGAAGCGCAGGAAGGGGTTGCGATTGAAATAGCCGAAGCCGTGGTCGGAGCATTGAACGGCGAACTTTCTGCCACCGCCGTCAACGCTCCCATGGTCGCTCCCGAGGTAATTCAACTGATCAAATATATTTTTGGTCCTAACGTTTGTCCTCTATTTTGCTCCTGAATTTAAAAATCATCCCCGTTTAGTTTCTAAGATCTAAATTTAGTTTCCATTGATCCTTATTTAAAAAAAATGACATATTGGATTCCTAAAGTTTGAATTTAGTTTTCAATTGGTCCTTAAAATTTGAGATTGCTTTTGAATTGATGTCTAAATTTTAAATTGGTTTCTAATCCGTCCTTAGTTTAGTCGATCATTAGTTAACCTAACAAAACGATGATGTCACAATTAACAAATGTTGACTAGACTTTGTTACTCGGACAAAAGAGAACGAAAATCTTGTAAGATTCACTAATGGTCAACTTAACTCGATGACTAATTAAAAATAAAATTCAAATTTCAAAAGTCGATTAAAAACTAAATTCAAACTTTAAAGACGGAACATGTCACCTTAGAAACTTCAGGAACCAAAATTGGAACTAAATTTAAATATCAATGATAAAAAAAGGATGGTTTTTTAAATTTAAGGACCTTACACTAATTTAATTAAAGGAAAATTCTTGCTTTCAACGGTGAAGATTCACCGTTATTAAAAAATTGACAACTCATTTATTTTTATAAAAAGTCACTGTTTCCCATTATCAAACATTGAAGGATGGTAAAGATAAGATTACTTATTTAAGTTAAGAAGCCAAATTGGTAAATATTATATTTTAATTAAGCATACCTCTAGAAAAGTTGGGGTAATTAGAAATGGCTATAATTATTTTGAAAAATTGAGCAGGTTCTGTCGGAGTTGGCGCCGTACGTTGTACTGGCAGAGAAACTGGGGCGGATGGCGGTGCAGCTGGTGGCGGGAGGGAGCGGTATAAAGTCAGTGAAAGTAGTATACAAATCAGGGCGAGCCCCAGACGACTTGGACACAAGGCTCCTCCGAGCGATGATCACAAAGGGCATAATCGAGCCCATATCGGACAGCCACATAAACCTGGTGAACGCGGATTTCACGGCCAAGCAGAAGGGGCTGCGGATAAGCGAGGAGCGCGTGATGGTGGACGCGCCGGAAGAGGACCCGGTGGAGTCGATCCAGGTAATGGTGTCCAACGTGGACTCCAAGTTCGCAAGCGCCGTGACGGAGAGCGGCGTGGTGGCGATCGAAGGGAAGGTGAAATTCGGGGTGCCGCACCTGAGACTCGTGGGGTCGTTCGAGGTGGACGTGAGCCTGGAGGGGAATTTGATTCTGTGCCGCCAGCTGGACCAGCCGGGGATGATCGGACGGGTGGGAAACATTCTGGGAGAGAGTAATGTGAACGTGAATTTCATGAGCGTGGGGAGGACGATGAGAAGGAAGAGGGCGATCATGGCCATTGGAGTGGACGAGGAGCCCAATAAGGACACTCTCAAGAAAATTGGCCAAGTTTCCGCCATTGAAGAGTTCGTCTTCCTCAACCTATGAGTCAAACCAACGACCTAAGTCGCATCCGACATGTCGTCCCCTAACTCTGTACTTTTTTTTATTTGGTCGTCGTTCGTTGTGTAATACTAATAAATAACTAATAAGGCAGTTGGGAGTTGGAGGGAGGAGTCGCCGTGTTGTGCTATGTTGGTTGTTGGCTTTTTTTTTTTTTTTTTAATTAGATTAAGAAAAGTGGAGATGAGATGAATACTTAGACTTTTGGGATGATAATTGATGTTTTATCCATTGGAATTTTCAATAATATGAATCCACACATGTATTAAGTTAATGTATTTTTACTATTTAATTAGATCGAGATATGTGATTTAATTATGTGTAAGTTTTGGTTTAACGAAATAATTATAAAATGATTATGGTCAAAATGTATAGATACCATGAAATAATTTTCAATATCAAAGCGTTGTGATCGATTAGTGGTTTTTTGTGGATTACACAGGGCTTATGGTCTCCAAGTCAAAAAAACTTCATTCTTCTCTTATCCCTTAGAGAGAGAAAAGGAAAATGTATTCTTCGTACCGTGGAAATCCATGTTAATTTGGAACGAATCACTCAACAACGTTCAATTATGTTCAAATACGCTTCCATTTCTTTGGTATTAATTCTCTTGAGTTGGAATGAGAACTCAATCCATGGATCTGAAGTTTTTTATTTTAATTTTTGCTAACATTACAATTTAGTCTCACGCACATCCAACCACGTTTAATAATTTTTCTATATATATTTTTTTAATTATTGTGTACAATGAAATGAATGTTACACATGTGAGTGGTGTTTTTTTTTAAAATGGGAATTGTATTTGTTTCAAAGTCGTCACATCCGGTGGATCGGGGTCGAATTAATATCACTTTCTTTTTTTTTATGAAAAAATTACTGTTTTTTTATTAGGATAAAAGTTTACACCTCTCACCTTAAACAAAGGAGTAGATTACTTAATCATCGCGTTGTGCTCCCATTGGTCGAAAATTACTGTCGGAGAGATTTAAAAAAATAAATATAAATTTTTCTTTTAAACTGAACACAATTTTTTTGGCAGACATGTAACTAAAATGACCTAATTTTACACTTAAAGTAAATTGTTTTAATTAAAAGTTTGTCATTCTTTTGATACATGTATTGGATGATCTAGGATAGTGAGAGACAATAAAAATGGGTCCATAAAATGAGGCAGTGGTTGAGAGTGTGAATAGGAATCCAATTCGACTATTTCTATTTCTATTTCTGTTCACGAAACAAAGAAAAAGGCTTGACTTTCTTCTGTGTTCTCCCCCCTAAAAAAATGTGGATGTAAATTTTTTATATTTAAAATAAATGGTTGTCATTAAATTTGAATTTTACAGTAGAAAAAGGTATTTCCTTTTTAACATATTTCAAATTCCCGAGTTTATAAATATAAACTTTTAAACAATGCCTAATATTTATTCAATGACTATCTGAATCAAGAGTTATTGGCAGTTTTACAATAACTAACATTACAAAAAATTCTCACGACATTCAATTCTCTGCCATTTCCGCTTTCCACTTCAAATTCCTCAACCCAATTCCCTTCTCCATTATCTTCTGCATTTCTTCTTCTTCTCACGCACTCTGAATCTGGGGTTCATTCTTATGCAGCTGCAGCTTCTTTTCCGCCATTTCTTCTCACTGGTATGCTTCTCTTTCCCTATTTATGTCCTCTCTGCTTTATCCTCCGATGGGTTGGCTTTATTATCACTCCGAACCCACTGGACTTCCCACGCTCATTTAATCCCTATTTGGAATGCCTCCGATTCCACTCCCTGTTCTTGGGCTGGGATCGAGTGCGATCCAAACCATCGCGTCGTCACCTTCAACCTCTCTGGCCATGGCGTTTCGGGTCAGCTCGGACCCGAAATAGCGCAATTGACCCACTTGCTGCACCATTGATTTCAACGCCAACGATTTATCTGGACCGGTTCCAAATGAGATAGCTAACTGTAGCCGTTTACAATACTTGGATCTCTCCCAGAACCAATTTGGTGGAAAAATTCCTGTGACCTTAGGGCACCTTGCGAACTTGACCTACTTGAACTTCCATGGCAATGTTCTTACGGGTCAGATACCCGAATCGTTATTTCGAATTCCGAATTTGAAGGAGCTGTATCTTTGCGAGAACAATCTCAATGGGACTATTCCTTCGAATGTGGGGAATTTGAGTCAGGTGTTGTATCTGTATCTGTATGGAAATCAGTTGTCTGGAACCATACCTTCTTCCATTGGGAATTGTAGCCAGTTGGTGGATCTTTATTTGGATACGAACCGGTTGGTGGGAGTTTTGCCCAGTAGTCTTAACAATCTTGCCAATCTTGTTAATTTGGGTGTCAGCCACAACAATCTTGAGGGTCCAATTCCTTTGGGTTCAGGTGGTTGCCAGAGTTTAGAATATATAGATTTGTCATTCAATAGTTATACAGGAGGTATACCTGCTGGGCTGGGCAACTGTAGTAGCCTAACAACATTTCTCTCTATAAATTCCAGCCTAACGGGTCATATTCCTTCCTCATTTGGCCGTCTAACTAACCTTTCCGCTCTTGATCTCTCTGAAAATCAACTGTCTGGGAATATACCCCTCGAACTCGGGGATTGCAAATCCTTGACAGAACTGAATTTGTACACCAACCAACTGGAGGGACGTATCCCTAGTGAATTGGGTTTGCTAACTGGATTAGAGGACCTTCTGTTGTTTTCGAACCGCTTGACTGGTGAGATTCCGATGAGCATCTGGAAGATCCCAAGTCTCAAGCAAATTCTTGTTTACAACAACAACCTTTCTGGGGAACTGCCCTTGATAGCAACTGAGCTCAAGAACCTCAGAAACATTTCTCTGTTCAACAACCAGTTTTTTGGAGTCATACCTCAAAGTTTGGGACTCAACAGTAGCTTAGAGCAATTGGACTTCACTAACAACAAGTTCACTGGTGAAATTCCACCCAATCTATGCTCTGGAAAGAGATTAAGATTGTTAAATTTGGGTTTGAATCAATTTCAGGGTAGCATGCCGTCATATATTGGAACCTGTTCGACTCTTCAGAGGTTGATTTTGAGAAGGAATAATCTCACAGGGGTTCTGCCAACATTTGTGAGAAACCACAGCCTTCGGTACATAGATGCCAGTGAAAATAACCTGAATGGAACAATTCCCTCAAGTTTGGGAAACTGCATCAATGTCACCTCAATTAATTTGTCAACCAACAAGTTAACAGGTGTTATACCTATAGAGTTGGGAAATCTTGTGAATATTCAAGGTTTGAGCTTGTCTCACAACCTGTTGGAAGGACCTTTGCCACCTTCCCTGTCAAATTGTGCCAAACTGGATGAATTTGATGTAGGATTCAATTTATTGAATGGTTCTGTACCTCATAGTTTGGGCAGCTGGAAAGTTATATCTACGTTGATATTAAAAGAGAATAAATTTAGTGGAGGCATCCCGGATCTATTATCAGAATTTGAAAACCTTTTACTGCTAGATCTTGGTGGCAATTTGTTTGGAGGTGAAATTCCCTCATCTATTGGATCTTTGAAGAATCTGTTCTATTCCTTGAATCTCAGTAGCAATGGGTTAACTGGCCAAATACCTTCTGAGCTGGGGAGTCTGGTCAAGCTACAGGAGTTAGATATATCTCACAATAATTTAACTGGAAGTTTAAGAGTTCTTGGGGAACTCGGTTCATCGTTAGTTGAGCTTAACATTTCAGCTAACTTCTTCACGGGCCCTGTGCCACAAACATTAATGAAGTTTCTGAGTCCTCGTCCCTCGTCGTTCTTAGGTAACCCTGGACTGTGCATCAACTGTGATGAACTAGCTGGGGATGATGGGACGGGTGGGAAACATTCTGGGAGAGAGTAATGTGAACGTGAATTTCATGAGCGTGGGGAGGACGAGGAGGAGAAAGAGGACGAAGAGCCCAATGAGGACACTCTCAGGAAAATTGGCCAAGTTTCTGCCGTTGAAGAGTTCGTCTTCCTCACCCTATAAACAAAACTTAAAAGATAAAATTTGGCTACTCACTAGTAGAGGGGAATGATAACCAATTAAGAGTCAAGTTTTATCCAAATCTAAAATCAACAAGCACCCGACATGTCGTCCCATGGTCGTTTTGTCGTCAGTCGTGTAATACTAATAGATCATTAATAAGGCAGTTGGGAGGTCAAAAAAAAATTTATTTATTTATTTTGAGTTTAAGAAACGTGGTGGTGGGATGAATAGTTTATAGTTATAGTTGCTACGGTAATAAATGTTTTATCTAGCAACTTAGTGTGCACACACATCCAACCAGTTTAATAAGTTTTCTAAATTACTTTTTAAATTTTTTTGTACTATGAAATAAATGTAACACATATGATTGGTGTTTTTTATGAGAATTGTATTTGTTTCAAAGTCGTCCAATCTAGTGGACCCAGGTTGGATTAATTTGTTTTTTTTTTTATTTATTGGGTTTTATTTGAGAAATTCATTGTTCTTTTTATTAGGATAAAAATTTGTACCTCTTACCTTAATGGAGTAGTTGTTAAGTATGTTCGCATTTACTGAAAATTACTGTCGAAGAGATTCCTTTTTCTATTTTTATAATCACAGATTTTAACTAAAAGGAATGAATTTTACACAAATAATCACGTGCATTGTACGTGGAATTAAATGTTTCTTTTCTAAATGCACAAATTATTGCTAGTATTTTTTAAAAAATAGAAAATAGAAAATTAAATTTTTATTAAAAATGATGTTTAAAAAACTATAATATGAATTTACGAAAAATTTAAAGGCAAAATAAAAAAAAATACATTTTCTTCCCTGGACAAATCTCTGTTGTTTGATTGTGATGCTTCATATTGTAGTATGGATATTACCATATACGGATAATGACACTCTTCTTTATGTAACTAGATCTATTGGATTAACTTCTCTTGACATATTTACCTAAATAATTTGCTCCTGTCAACGTACCAAAAATTGAAGGACAAAATATAAATTTTTAAAAATTTAAATGGCAAAATAGGAAAGTAAAAGTCTAATTAATAATATAATACGAAAACTAACACAGTAATCTAGTATGTAAAATAATTAATGTAACAATTCAAGTAATAAATATTCATTGTTAAGTACTCAAATACGATCACAATACATAAATTATTGGTCAAAATTAATTAACTCATCAGTTTAGAAACTCAAATTAGTTAATAAAGACATAAACATAAAATAAGCATGAAATAAGGAATTTAGAAGTAGTTAAGATATATATAGCAACAATCAAGAGTCTATACTAGGAAGGATACAAACATTAAAACTAAAATAAATCATTAATATATTAATATGAAAATGTTATTTTATACTTTACCTCACCATCGAATCAAATAAATTTATGGATTTTCGGATCTTTAGTGTTTCCCATGCAAATAACGAAAACTTTTATTTCATTCTTTTTAAAAAGTTTTGATTCTTCTGCAGGTGAAAAGACTTCCTAGACATTTTGAGAGAGAAAAAATACACAATTTTATGCGTGATATTTTCTTTCATGTTATATAGATGTTTGTAATCACACCTATTTGGGAATGGATGTATTCATTTCATTGAGTCACACCTCCTGGATTAACTTATCTATCTAAAGAAAAATACTTCGGTCTGTTGTGTTATACATAAACAATTATCAATTTCAATCGCACCCATATGCGAATGAACACATTACTTCTCTCAACAGACACCTTGATCCAACAGTTGCATCCCATAAAAGAAAAAATGGAAGGCAAAGATTCTTCTCCATAACTCATTTATAGTATAGATACAGATAGATGTAAATGATTTTATTTTTGGAATTAAAAGTTTGTCATTCCTTTGCTATATGTTTTTGATATCCATCTTTTTCTAGTATAACAATTTAAAGATATCAGAATTAAACTTTCGACCTTGAGGGAAGGATTATATGACACATCCATCCATTGATTAGGATAGGATTGCTTATTTCGGGAGCCAATAGGTCAGCCCTATAATTCCATGTGCTTTTTTTAATTATTAGGTAATTTTATGTATGTTGAATTATACTATATACTATCGAGATGTGTTGTTTTACCCCCACATTTTAAAATTCTATGAATCATAATATATTGACGTGTCTTTCCTTCTAAGTATCCAATATATATCCAATTTTGTTAAAAACAAATAACTTTATATTATTTTTGAAAGAATATAGTTTGTTTTTATTTTAGTACAACAATTTGGAGATATGGAAATCGAACCTAACCACTATTGAACTATGATTATGTCGACAGATATAATTTAAGATTGATGATCAAATGTGAATTATTATTATTATTTTAAATAAATAAAAATTGGTCCAAAAAGAGAGGCGGTGGTTGAGAGTGTGAATAGAACTCCAATTGGATTCCATTGCGGCTATCCTTTTATGTTCACACTTTAGAAACCAAAAAAGTTTGACTTTCTTCTTTGTTGAAGATTTGTGGTTGTAAAATTTTTTATATTTAAAATAAATGATTGTTATGAAATTTGAATTTATAGTATAAAGAGGTATTTCCTTTTAGACATATTTCAAATTCCCTCAAAATTCAAAATTTATAAATATAAACTTTCAAACAATACTTGATATTTATTCCATAACTATCTCAATCAAGAGTTAGGGCTCTTTTATAATAACTAACATTACAAAAAAAAAAGTCAAAAATAGAAATGTGTCATTCACAATTAAATAAAATATAACAAAATTCAATTACCTAACGCATTATTAACAAAATTATACTTTGTATTAAAATTTTAGTTGACTCATATTTTTCAAAGGAATGCAATATGCCTGACTTTCGAGCATTGAACTAAAATAAATATTTTAAAAATTTTAAAATTGAAGTGTTTTTTTAGTTCAACAAATCTATGGTCAGCATGAACTTTTAACAGTCATATTAAAAAAAAATTATTTATCAAGTTCATAAACTAAAATAAATATTTTTAAAGTTTAAAAGACCAAGGTGACAAACACAAAACTCAAATATGTAAGTTATATTTAAAGCTATAATAAAAATGAAAAATATATTATTCAAACATATAATAAAAAGTGAAAATATATTTATATTTTTTAACTGCAAAATTGTAACGTCCCATGTCTAGATTTGACACCTAATTATTATGGCATTCCTTTGCAATTTGGCTGTACCACCGTCTTTACCTGAGCTACTTAGAAGAGCGAAGCCTGTTTCTAAGCCTCACTCACATGTTTCCTACTAAATCAACTAGAAGGTCATCTAGTCGAAGATTGCTACTATATGTAATCATCGAAAAGGAATGTGCACCTTATTAATATAGATAGTGACTATCAATTATTTTAAGCATTTTTTAATTAGGATCTCTCTCATTCGAATGTAATATCGATACATCTACGTACCCCTTCTCTCTACTTAGTGTCACAAAAATAATAAAGGTAAAATATATTTTTAGTTCTTGAATTCGAGAATAAAAATTTATTTAGTCGTTGAGTATAAAAATATATATCTTTAATTTGATAGTGTGACTAACAGAAAATTGACTTTAAATTTAAGAACCAGATAAAAATTCTATCCTCCTCAAACTCAAGGATAAAAATGTACTTTATCCAGAAAAAAAAAAAGAAAAGATCAACAGAGTCGTGCGGTGGACCATTTCATTTAATTTAAATGGTTGTGTCCCTACGGACATATGAATATTTAAAGCGAGTGCAGGCTGCCACTGCCAACTTCCAAAGCAAACCAAAGCAAATGCCAATCTTCGTCTCCTTCCTCCCGTTTTCCAATTCCCACAACATTCAATTCTCTGCCCTTTCCAGTTTCCACTTCAAATTCCCCAACCCAGTTCCATTCTCCATTCTCTTCTGCATTTCTTCTTCTTCTTCTCACGCACTCTGATTCTGGGTTTCGTTCTTATGCAGCTGCACCTTCTTTTCCGCCATTTCTTCTTACTGGTATGCTTCTCTTTCCATATTTATGTTCTCTCTGCTTTAACCTCCGATGGGATGGCTTTATTGTCACTCCGAACGCACTGGACTTTCCACACTCCTTTGTTCCCTATTTGGAATGCCTCCGATTCCACTCCCTGTTCTTGGGCTGGGATTGGGTGCGATCGAAACCATCGCGTCATCTCCTTCAACCTCTCTGGCTATGGCGTTTCGGGTCAGCTCGGACCCGAAATTGCGCAATTGACCCACTTGGGTACCATTGATTTCAATGCCAACGATTTCTCTGGACCAATTCCTTCTGAGATGGGTAACTGTAGCCGTTTGCAATACTTGGATCTCTCCGTGAACCAATTTGGGGGACGAATTCCTGACACCTTAGGGCACCTTACGAACTTGACGTACTTGAACTTCCATGCCAATGTTCTGACGGGTCAGATACCCGACTCGCTATTTCAAATTCCGAATTTTCAGGAGCTGTATCTTAGTGAGAACAATCTCAATGGTTCTATTCCTTCGAATGTTGGGAATTTGAGGCAGGTGTTGTATCTGTATCTGTATGGAAATCGGTTGTCTGGAACCATACCTTATTCCATTGGGAATTGTAGCCAGTTGGTGGATCTTTATTTGGATACGAACCAGTTGGTGGGAGTTTTGCCCAGTAGTCTTAACAATCTTGCCAATCTTGTTAATTTGGGTGTCAGCCACAACAATCTTGAGGGTCCAATTCCTTTGGGTTCAGGTGGTTGCCAGAGTTTAGAATATGTAGATTTGTCATTCAATGGTTATACAGGAGGTATACCTGCTGGGCTGGGCAATTGTAGTAGCCTAACAACCTTTCTCTCTATAAATTCCAGTCTAACAGGTCATATTCCTTCCTCCTTTGGCCGTCTGAATAAACTTTCCGCACTTGATCTCTCTAGAAATCAACTGTCTGGGAATATACCCCCCGAACTCGGGGATTGCAAATCCTTGACAGAACTGAATTTGTACACCAACCAACTGGAGGGACGTATTCCTAGTGAATTGGGTTTGCTAACTGGATTAGAGGATCTTCTATTGTTTTCGAACCGCTTGACTGGTGAGATTCCGATGAGCATCTGGAAGATTCCAAGTCTCACGCAAATTCTTGTTTACAACAACAACCTTTCGGGGGAACTGCCCTTGATAGTAACTGAGCTCAAGAACCTCAGAAACATTTATCTGTTCAACAACCAGTTTTTTGGAGTCATACCTCAAAGTTTGGGACTCAACAGTAGCTTAGAGCAATTGGACTTCACTAACAACCAGTTCACTGGTCAAATTCCACCCAATCTATGCTCTGGAAAGAGATTAAGATTGTTAAATTTAGGTTTGAATCAATTTCAAGGTAGCATACCGTCATATATTGGAACCTGTTTGACTCTTCAGAGGTTGATTTTGAGAAGGAATAATCTCACGGGGGTTCTGCCAACATTTGTGAGAAACCACAGCCTTCGGTACATAGATGCCAGTGAAAATAACCTGAATGGAACAATTCCCTCAAGTTTGGGAAACTGCATCGATGTCACCTCAATTAATTTGTCAAGCAACAAGTTAACAGGTGTTATACCTATAGAGTTGGGAAATCTTGTGAATATTCAAGGTTTGAGCTTGTCTCACAACTTCTTGGAAGGACCTTTGCCATCTTCCCTGTCAAATTGTACCAAACTGGATGAATTTGATGTAGGATTCAATTTATTGAATGGTTCCGTACCTCATAGTTTAGGCAGCTGGAAAGTTATATCCACGTTGATATTAAAAGAGAATCAATTTACTGGAGGCATCCCGGATCTATTATCAGAAATGGAAAGCCTTTCACTGCTAGATCTTGGTGGCAATTTGTTTGGAGGTGAAATTCCCTCATCTATTGGAGCTTTGAAGAATCTGTTCTATTCCTTGAATCTCAGTAACAATGGGTTAACTGGCCAAATACCTTCTGAGCTAGTGAGTCTGGTCAAGCTACAGGAGTTAGATATATCTCACAATAATTTAACTGGAAGTTTAAGAGTTCTTGGCGAACTCGGTTCATCGTTAGTTGAGGTTAACATTTCAGATAACTTCTTCACGGGCCCTGTGCCACAGACATTAATGAAGTTTCTGAATTCTCATTCATCGTCGTTCTTAGGTAACCCTGGACTGTGCATCAGCTGTGATGAACTAGATGGCTCAAGATGCAATAGAAGTAGCAGTATCAAACCTTGTGTTAGTTCTTCAAGCTCTCGTGATAGCTCTCGTCTTAGCAACATACAAATTGCAATGATAGCTCTCGGATCTTCACTCTTTATTATTTTTCTGCTTCTGGGGTTGGCTTATAAGTTTGTTTATAGCAGAAGAAACAAGCAGAAAATTGAGACCCCTGCAGAAAATGGAACAACTTCCTTGCTGGACAAAGTTAGGGAGGCCACTGATAATCTAGACGAGCGTTTCGTCATTGGTAGAGGAGCACATGGAGTTGTTTATAAGGCTTCCCTGGAACCAAATAGGACTTTTGCTGTAAAGAAGCTTACATTTGGAGGTATTAAAGGAGGAAGCCAGAGTATGGTTAGAGAAATTCGAACAGTCGGCAACATCAGGCACCGGAATCTGATCACTTTGGAAGACTTTTGGTTGGGGAAAGACCATGGTCTTTTGCTTTACAGATACCAGCCGAATGGGAGCCTTTATGATGTGTTGCATGATATGAATCCAGCTCCAACTCTAACATGGGAAGTCCGCCATAATATAGCCACTGGTATTGCACATGGATTGGCATATCTCCATTATGACTGTGATCCTCCTATAATACACCGAGACATCAAGCCGCAGAATATACTTCTCGACTCGGAGATGAATCCTTGTATCGCCGATTTCGGTCTTGCGAAGCTGCTGGATCAAACTTCTGCATCAATGGCTTCATCTTCTTTTGCGGGTACGATCGGTTATATTGCACCAGGTATGACTCTACACATAAATAATTGACTAGCTCTGAATTCTCATGCCTTTGTTTTAGAAAGATTGAAGTGTGTTGTGTAATGGGCTTGTGACAGAGAATGCATACTCAGCGACAAAGAGCAAAGCTTCAGACGTTTACAGTTATGGGGTGGTCTTACTGGAGCTGATAACGAGGAAGAAGCCATCAGATCCATCATTTATGGAGGTAGGGAGTATCATGGGTTGGGTCTGGTCGGTTTGGAGCGAGACGCAAGAAATCGAAAGAATTGTTGATCCAAGGCTTGAGGAAGAACTTGTAGATTCTGAGCGGAGGGAGCAGATTAAGCAGGTGCTTATGGTGGCTTTGAGATGCACAGAAAAGGAGCCTAACAAGAGACCTACAATGAGAGATGTTGTCAACCACTTGATTGATTCAAAGACGAGCCATCACATCATAAATGAATAACCTCGTTTCTTGCTTCTCTTCATAGCCAGTTTTGATGAATGCTCTAATTTGATCATAAAACGACCATTTCTTTCACGTGTATGTAATTTCCTAAGTTTTGGCATGTAAATAAATACTTGTAAGCTCATTTTCTCCTCTCTAGATTTTTTTTTTTCCGTAGTATTTAGTAAATAGATGTGGGGACGGGAGATCAAACCTCCATCCTCAAGGGAAGGAGCAACGTACCTTAACCACAATGTTGTATATATATTTTGAATGAATTCGTGTAACTTTAAGAAGTGTAGTAATTAGAGACGTTTGTAAACAATATTCACTCAGAGTCATTTATCATCAAATATTGAATTATACATTCGAGTAATTTTGGCCCAGTCTCTAAATTTCAACAAATAGTTACGTTTTAAGTTTTTTCAACTGGAATCCGTTGCTTGTAAAAACACGCTACAATTACAAAACAGTTCTACTTTTTTTTTGGAAAAAAAACATGAGAACAATCTTGAAAGGCCAAGATAGTCAACCACTCTGGGATATCAAACTCCTAACAATTACTTTCCTCACACTCAAGAGTTCAACGTGCAAGGGAGTGGGCACAACAATTGCCTTGCCCTCTCTGTCCACCTTACTGAAATGACAAGGATTCTTCAAACTCAAGATTTCATTGATAACCCACACAATGTCAGTAAGATCGTCTTCTTCCCATACGAAACAACTTCATCACTTCAACCGAATGAGACTCTACTAGGATCGGATAGGCCACCTGACCAAGCAAATTCCGTAAGCCCTCAAAGATGGTCATGGCCTCCAACCTCTTCACATTTTTCGGCCACTGACCAACTGGTTTGCCTGCCAAGATAATAACACCATCCCAATTTCGCACCACCCAGCCCAAACCCCCTTTCTGATGATAACAAAATAATTCTATTTAAAAAGCAAACGCAGATGAATGATATTTTTATCATTTGTTCCCGTGTCATCTAAAAGAAAATGGAGAGAGTGTCACAGTTCTCAATAACTTGTTATTAATTTTCCATACTATTAGTTTGACGAACAGACATCTAAATCATGTAAAAAGATCAACAAAAATTTATCTGTAGAAGATACTCTGTAGTCCACAATAACTACAAAAAGAGGACGAAAAAGAATAAAGACAGCATAAAATTGCCACTTGTTTGTGGACACTAACACATAATAACAGATCCCTCTTTCTAGAAAGAGCAAGATATCTCAAGGTCTAAATAAAAAATGAGCAGTAAAAGAAAATAAAATGGCAACGAGTTCGAATGGCCGCAAAGGAGGGCAGGCAATACAGTGAGAGGTTGAAGCAAAATTCCAAATATTATTAATCAAATTTGAATGTTCATGAGCCTCCCTTCTGTTTCAAAGTGATCTTATCTCCGAGACTGAGAGCAATACCTTGAGTCTTGCTTCTTATCCTGATGTACCCACTCAACTTGCTATCTGATTGCTTTTCAATGCTCACATTCACCAAAGCATCTTCTCCAAAAACACTCTTTGCATAAAGGTTAGCAGCAAGAAAACCACATTCGCCTTCCAATGCCGATCTGATGCCCAAAATCAAAAGGAGAGAGAATTAAATACAGAGGTAAGCACATATATCCACCACCTACACCACCCCCACCCCGTCCCTTCCCCCGGAAAAAGGTTCCGTGTGAAGTTAATGGCTATACTGAGAAAAGAGAATATAAACCCAGCATGTAATTACTATTAAAAAAAACCCTTTAATATGACATCAGAATCTCTATCTTCAGGTTAGTAGCAATAGCAAGCAGTTGGGTTCATTATAAACATTATTAATGGACTGGAAAATGTAAGGTAAATTGCATTTGAGACAGCTGACACCAAACAGGCAGTTGCAACAGCAAGTCCCAGCAGAAAGAAGATTTTAAATTTGAAGGGATTGCAGTACAAGTACCAGGCTACAATATGAACATATAAACAGTCCTATAGTGCCAGGTGTCCTGTCCACATAAGCATAAAGCATCCAAAAGGTTAAAGAGAATATACTAGACTGAAGGATCTTACATTGGTGTCAGGCACTTCATATTAGTCGACTTCATAATGTGATTTAGAAATTCCTTCTCATCTTGAATTATTGTGTTCACAGCAACCTGCAGTCAAAAAGAACCATAATCAAATTTTAGTGTACGACAATTTCTTTACTGTCTTTAAATAAGGAAAAAGGAAGTTCACATTGAAAAGTGTGCATATACGGACAAGCAGTCCTATCTCAACAACTCCACGAATAATGGTGAAAGCCTTACTAAAGGATAGATACTTGAAGTTAAAAGAAAAGGCAGAAATAAGTTTGCAGAATAAATTTAAAACAATAAGTCATCCTTGATAGATAACACAAAGTCCAAAACCTTTCAACATTCTCATCTAAACGAAAAATAATACAGGAGTAGAAAGCAACTTCCATGCAAGCCATTCTCAAGACACTAAAGTCAAAACAAGCCAATCCAAAAGTTTGGAGAAGTGGTTGACCCAAGAGCATAGACAATATACCAAAGTGCATGAATCCAGACCATAACCACTCAATGGAGTCAAACCTTTTTTTTTTTCAAGGTGCAAATTCATACTTAATAATGGCTTGCTGAGCTATCCTCTCCCAAAGAAAAACTCAGACTACATCCATTTTCAAGACAACCTATATCCAGTTTAGAAAATCTGAACATTGAACTCTCTATTTAATTCTTTCATATCTGGATGGTCATCATTCAGCAAGTAAAATACAAAATCCTGGTAGTTATAAAGTGAATGTTACCAAAGAAGATACAAGATAGTGTACCTTGTTTTCCCACTCAAATTCAGCCCACATTGCTCTAAATGCCACATCAGTACAGGATGCAGGAGAAATGTAATCCATTATATCAATGTGGATATCATTAAGAACTATGACTGTTCTCTCGAGCACATTAGAAGATGTCTCGTACACAATGTTACCAAATATGACTCCTGTTTCAGTAGAAGAAACCTTGATGTTAGCCTTTATTTGTCTGCTTGACTCTGGAGCAAGCGTATAGTTTTGAGGGCGTTCGACAAGTTTGAGGTCACCCATAGTGGCCAACTCAAGGCACAAGTTCTGAAGAGTCTCTTTGGTTCTGTTAATAACTGTAACATCAAGAACAATGTCATAATGATGAACAGTGACATAAGCTTCTGCATAAACAGGGTCACTGAATCCAGTTAGTTGAAGAATGCGATTGAGTTTGTTTGCATCATCCCCATCCTTTGTAAACTCTCCAGTAGCACGCTTAAGATCATCTTGGACCTCATCTTCCAGTTCCAGCTGACTCATACCCTGAAAAATGATGCTTACACAGTTACTGAAACAGGAGAGAAACCAAGTAAATCGTTGATTTAGAATATGAAACTCGGGGAATTGAGACAAGTTGAACTAAACTATTGTACATATCAATCACACTAAGAAAAAACATAATATCATTCCGCGCTGGGGGGGGGGGGGGGGGGGGCGCTTAACGAATGAGGATACTTGCAAGAAACAAAAGTTATGAACGGGTTTTTAGAAACTTCAGTTTTAATTTTGCTTTCTTCTTCCAATGAACACTAGCCTGGTGTATGCTTCAAATATAGGCATAGCTTAGTGGCATCCGTAATTACTTCATTCCATACTATTTGATGTCAAGGTCATTGAAAGTAAGTCATTGAATGCTAAAACCATGATACAAAACAAGAAAAAATTAAAATAACCAAGTGTAATAAATAAATAAATAATTGCAGGAGAAGCATGAGATATCTTCATCCAAAGCAAGTTGACATGGAAGACATTGAAAGAAAATTATATTAAAAAGAATAGAGTGACATAAATAAATTAAAGAGATATTCAGCAGACAGGACGAGATATATTCACCCAAAGCAAATTAAGATCAAACACATTAAAAATAAGTATATTAAACTCTATGAACCACGATACATATAAAAGGAGAAAAATAGAGCCTAATAGTTAACAAAGAAATATGCAGGAGACAACAGGTGAAATGTAATATTACCTTCCTGCTTTTTAAGTGGTAAAAATCAATTAAATCATCTGGCTGTGCATGAGATATCTGAGCCCTGGCTTTTATCTCTTCGGTTTCATGGCGTTGCTTTTCAGCTAGCATTTTCACAAAGCTCTGTCTGCAAGATTGCAACCATATCTTCCTCACTTCATCGCCTGTATTGCTTAGCAATCTAATACAGAGGACAATCCTGTCACGTGAATCATTATCAATTGGATGAGGAAGAAATGAAGATTCACCCAGTTGCAACATGGAAACCATGATCAATAATGACTGAGTGAAGGCTCTGTTCACTTCGACTTTGGAAGGCTGAACCTCCTCTAGTCTCAAAACAAGCTTTGTAAGTGTGCAAGCCACAACTGCACCAAGGAAAAAGTCGCCAGAAAGAATTAAGGATCTCAAATTTCCCATAGAGGATAGGGATCCCTGAACAAGGGTTGGTGGGGACATTGCAGTTTCAAGAGCCGCACTTTGGGTAGCATAGGTCCCATCAGCAAGAATGGCAGGCCGTCTAGAGGATACTGTGGTTGAGCTAACTTGCAGTGAGCTTTTTGAAGACTCTTGTGCCTCTCCTTCCTCTGAAGCTGTGTAGAAAGGAAGGTCACCAAGGCAATTTTTGATCGTAGAGATTCCACTCTCAACTTCAGAGAGCGAGAGACAGTACTCTCCAATGATCCAAAGTGCACAAGAACACACCCTTGCTGCACGAATCTGATAGAATGTATCCAACAGTCTGGTGATGATGGAAACTCGCAATTTGGGATTAGTTTCAATGATCTCACGTACAAAAACAACAACATCCATTGCTGAAGCCACGTTGGTATCGCTCAAGAAATCCATCAAGAGATGTACCACTGTACTGGCGACCTCGGGGAACTTAATTGCACATGTATGTATAGCCTGCACCAGCATTTGCCTATATTCTCCATTCTTCTCATGCTCTCCACTTTGAGTCTTCACCACCTCCTTCTTCAGCAACATAACGACTTCATCAATATTCCTAGGAGTAATCAATTCAAGGGCAATATCTATAGTTTTCCTCCTAATATCAAGATTTGGGCTGGAAAGTGCTCGAAGCACATCCATTACTAGTTCGACCATGATCTCCCTATGAGATGTCTTAAGCTCATTAAGCCTATCAAGAACAATAAGCTTTACGTTGTTATCACTTTGGGACAGCAAAAGCTGGCAGTAAGTATTTGCAGCGGCTCTAATAGCCGTGGGAGCTGAGGAAAGAGACACAAGAGTTCCAGCACACTCATAAACAACCGCAGTTGACGGGGCATTCAACAAAGCTATAATTATCTTAATATATTTGCCTTTCTCGGCCTTATTGGCCCGGCAAACCTTCTTAATTAACTCTAAGACAACCATCAGAAGCTGCTCCCCCCAATCATTCATCTTATCGATGTTGGTAAAGAGGTAATTGATGGCCCTTTCTTGGGCACAATTAAAGAGCATGAGAAAAGCATTTCTCTTACTGGAGTTGTCCTGCTCAGAGGTCAAGAACTTCTCGATGATCTCAGGTGCACTATCCAGTAATTGCTCCCCTTGAGGAAGTTTGTAAACAGACATGACGGCAAGCACCGCATTCCGCCGGACGAATGGATGGCGATGCTCCAGATTGGTGAGAATGGAAGGGATCAGCGGCTCTATGATCTCGGTCTCGTTTATACGGCAGAGAAACCGGAGCGTGACGCCGCGAATATACTCGTTGGGGTGCTGAAGGTTGTTGCGGAGGTTCTGGCAAATAAGAATCATCTCCGGAAGAACTTTACCTCGTGAATCAGTCTTGTCGATGATCTCCAAATAAAGAAGGAGAAGCTTCTGGATGGTGTGGTCATCAGAGGGTAGCACATAGCGTATAAGTGTGATGAAAAGCTGTGGAATGCTTTCCCCATTAAGCAACAGCATAATCGCCTTCTTCAAGGCTTCAATCTTGGATTCAATGTCATTCCCTTCCAAAGCTTCCTTGATCTCATTCGCCATGGCTGGGGAGCCCTTGTCGAAGTGCACCAACAGAGTGCACGACTTCTCCATAGCTGCTTTTCGCTCCGTTTGAGATCTGAAGAAAGTTAGGGGAACCGAATTGTGATGAGACGGAGATTGAATTCAGAAATCTCAGATCTGGGTTGCAAGGGAGAGTAAGAATTCAAGAAACTACCTGATTTGCTACAGTTTGGTGAAGGGAATTAGATCTCCGGAAGTTTTTGATGATGCGCTTCGTTGATGTGGGGAACTCTCAACCTGCAGACAAGAAACTGTCTTTTCAGGGAGCAAGCTATAGAAGATCAGACTAGTCGGGTCGGATTGGTTTATGGACAAAATAAGAAAAACTAAACCGATCCGAACCCGGTCCTATCGGGTCAGTTATACATGTAGTGGTTTCAATTTGCAAAATGCTCATGCCAGAAAAAATTTATTCTTTCTCGTTTTCTTTTCTAAAACATATCCAAGGTTTTGAAATCATTTCTCGTGTTTTGTTTAAAAATAAATAAATTTGAAATCAAAATGATTTGTAAAACATTCTGCTCGATTGCAATCGCTTAGTTTCGCTACTGCGAGAGAGAGAGAATGGAGCAAATGGTTGATGGTTAGGGACGATGCAAAACCTCGATTTGTTAGGCTAAAATCGACTTGAATCGAATCGATTTTGATCGGATTTTCAAGTAGTGAGACTATGGTATAATAATCGGAGACGGAAAACGTTAGCTCCATCGAGGAACGTGGGCCTTGAAATAGGTCTTTATCAAACCCTTCAATCGAATAGAATTTCTTGCGCCAAAGTTCTAAAAAGGGCTCCTTAATTTTAACTTAAGAATTCTTCGTAGGTACTTTAAATAATATTAATTTTGACCAGTGATATGATATGAATGATCAAAATAAATTATGCATTTTAAAAAATATATTAGATACGGTGAGAATGACTAAGTGATATTTTTAGAATCCACAATTTTATTTGAGACAAATTTACCCATAATACAAATAGTTATATAGATTCTTGATTTTAGGATTTTTTTTACAAATATAGAAAAACTACTAAACCCGTGTTTACATCTACAAATTCAAAAATATCAACTTTTTAACTTATTTGAATTTGATACTTTATCATTTCAAATCTAAAAAAACCACTAACCTTTATTTGGATCTAAAATTTTTCATCTAAAGCCTAGTTTTCTAAAACCACTAAATATTGAATTAAATTTGTAAGTAATGGTATTGTAATTTGAAAGCCTAAAATCTGACGTACCTAATTCAAATTTGCCACAAAAAGGTTCTCCAAATTTTTTATAACTTATAGAGATTATGCAAGCTTATTATTTTTAGATTGATTTTTTACGGGATATATTTGGTTTAGATATCTGCATTTAGATTTTAGATTACTAACCAGTAGTTTGTTGTACCTATTTACTCTTCACGTCGTTGTTCGTATTTTTACGTTTCTTTTTTTATAATCTTTCTAAAAATATCTATCGACATTGATACTTTATCCATAATTTCATTGACATTTTTGTAAAACTGAGACTTCGACATTCTCATCAAAATCAACATTTAAAATCTTATATCCAACTTCTTTCTTATCGACTTCACCCAATTTATTCTCCACTTTACCCAATTCACATCATTATGAAAATTCAAAAAATCTTTCAGCACTCATCACATCACATAATTTTTTTTTTTTGTTGACAATTTTGTTCTTTGTAATTTTTATTCTATATTTTTCATCGATTTTATTATTTTTTATTTGTTTTAAAAATAAATATATACAAATAGTCAAAATACAATTTTATTTATAAGCTACATTGAGATATAAAATAAACTTTAATCTGTATATTATCTTATTTATTTTCTATTGAAATCTAGTTTGCAGTTTTTCATTTATTTTAATCTTCCATAGTTATAGACTGAACATAAAACTTTAATATTAAATTAATAAAAACAAAAATTTTATATGAATTTAAATTGTATTTAAAAAATATATATATGTTAGTATATAAATTATATAATGACTGGTAGGAATACTGCTGGTTCTATGTACAATAAATCTCGAGAAACAAATATAGCTATCCAAGTATTCTCAAACATTTTTATAAATATTTCTATAAAACAAACATGACTATCTAAGATGCTAGACATTTATTCCACATATCTAATCTTTCGAGGATCTAAAGATGCCACCTATTTAAATTATTGAAAAGTAAATAACCTATTCAAACTTAAAATTTAAAAGAATAAGAAAAAAATTAAATATATCATAAATAGTTGGGACCGATCTTAATAGTTAACGTTTTTATTTACTAAAAAAAAATAATTTTTTGTTGACTTAAAGTTATTAAACAAAGTTTATTTTTCAAACATTAAAGAGAAGAAAGAAAGATTATTTTATAGTTATTTTGTTTTTTATTTTTTATTATTTAAAATAAAGTTGTCTCTGTTACTTATTTGACATTTTGTCACCTTAAAAAAATCAGGGAAGTCTTTGGTTCACTGATTAAATAATAAACTTTGTTTAATAACTTTAAGTCAATAAAAACATGTCTTTTTTAAGTAAATAAAAATATTAAATATAAAGATGGGTCCCAACTAATTAAAAAAGGTCTCAATTGCCCCCTCCTCTAAACCCAATCCAAAATTTCTTAAGTTTAAGCCCTAAATCGTTTGGAGAATATCATCACATTATTCTTGACAATAACAAAATAACAAAAAAGATCTCCATTTTTTTAACATTGGAATTCATGCGTGAAATACATTTCAAATCAAACTTTTTTTTTTTTTTTTTTTGCATATCAAGGAAGATAAACATTAACTTTTTATTCAGCTATATATTTTTGTAAGGGAGCATTTCATGATCACATGGAGTAAAGATGAGGAGGAAGTCGAGGCTCAGCTACAGCAACAAGTGGGAATTTCTTTGGAGTTGAAAGACCAAAAATTTCTTCCATGTTCAAGTCTTCCTTCCTCATATCCCCACCCAATTTCCAAGAAAATCCATGCAGCAAATTGGCCAAACTTGACTGAATAACCTTTAGACCAAGACTGTACCCGGGACACATCCTTCTTCCAGACCCAAATGGCAAAAGTTCAAAGTCTTGGCCTTTCACATCGATGCTCTTTCCTATGAACCTTTCTGGGTTAAATTCATTTGGATTCTCCCAAACTTCAGGGTCCCTCCCAATTGTCCACACATTCACAAGTATTCTGGTGTCTTTAGCTATGTCATAGCCTGCAATTTTGCAATCCTCCCGAGACATTCTAGGCACTAGCATTGGTGCTACAGGATGCAACCTCATTGTCTCCTTCGCAATTGCGTCGATGTATGGCAGATTAGTGATGTCTTTCTCTTCCACCCATCTTTCCTTTCCGATCACTCTATCGAGCTCTTCTGTGGCCTTGATGAATATTTCTGGCTTTTTCAAAAGCTCCGACATTGCCCATTCAACCGTCACCGCCGAGCTCTCCGTTCCACCTGCTATAAGATCCTAAAAGTAAACAAGTCATGGTTTGGGTTAATTGGAGAGAAAACAACAATGCACGAATTCGAACATAGAACTTTTCACTTCTCATTCTAATATTATTTTAAGAATGAATAAACTAGTTGAATCCAAAACTTAAAGCTTTAAGCTAAGAAATTACCTGAGTAAATGCCTTGACTCCGTGCCTTTCAAGTTTGACTTCAAGATCTGGATCATCAGCCAGCTGCAGCAAAACATCCACCATATCTTTAGCCACGTAATCCTTAATCCCCTTTCTCCTTTCATTATGTTCATCCAACACATGCTCAAGGAATCTATCAAACTTCTTGCTCAACGCCTTCATCCTCTTTATGTAACCCTGCAAATCCAAAAAGTCTATCCACGGAATAGAATCCCCAATATTCAGCACACCACTCAGCAAGAACAACTCATCCAACATTTTCTTGAACTCATCTGGACTAACAATGGCATTCTCCGATTCATCCGTGTACTTCTTCCCCAAAACCATCCTACTAATCACATTCAAACTCACAGTGGACAAGTAGTCCTTCACCTGGATTGCTCTGCCACAAGATCTGTAAATATCTCTAAGCAGAGCACTCATTTCTTCCCTGCGAATGTACTCATAAGAATCAAGCCGTTTGGCGCTGAAAAGCTCCATCAAACACATCTTCCGAGCTTGGCGCCAATAAGGGCCGTATTGGGACCACGTGATGTCGGAATAGTTATAAGTGGTGTACTTTCCGGCGGCGGTTTTGGGGCGCGACACGAAAGTGAGATCATGGGTTTTGAGGAAAATCTTTGCCATTTCGACGGAGGATCCGACAACGACAGGGAAGGACCCGAATCGGAGGTGCATGATGGAGCCGTATTTTCTGGAGAGCTGATGAATGGACTGGTGGGGCAGAGAGCCGATCAAGTTGAGATTTCCGATGAAGGGCCATGGTTTGGGACCCGGCGGCAGGTTGAGCTTCCGGCGACGGAGCCGCCGGGAAAGGAGGAGGAGGGCCACGGTTGCTACCCATGCCGCTGCATAAGAAACCCAAGAAGGAAGTTCCATGGTTGGTTATTGGCAGCGTCGGTGAGAAAAACAGAGAAAGAGATGGTGGAGAATCGATTGGATTCGGAGGGCTATAAATAGGCAGAAATTAAACCGTCTTAAGTCCCAGTTTCGTGAAAAGTTTTGAGTAATTGCAAGATACCAATCTTATCTAATGAATTGCTTGGAAGTTTCTGCTGAAAATCTTGGGATGAACTGCAACCATAACCACAAAACGTGATATGGGACCAGAGTGAAAAGAAGAGACATTGACATAAATGAATGGAAATTTCGCTTTATTGTTCAGAATAATTTAGAATGGGATTTGCAAGTTTTGTTTCGAGGGGAAGAAGTTGAAATAAGAGTGGGGCCATACGGTCGGCCATCAATGGTTGTTACAGAATTTCTACCTAATTTCAAGAGGAAAATGACAATGACTTTGACATCACATCACATCACATCACAACACACAACGTAAAATTTCTCAGAAATGCAATGCAAGAACAAAACAAAAAACAGTACTCCTAACAGTCTTTATTTTATTGTTGTAGTTGATTGATTTCACATTCTATTCTATTGGAATTTCTTTGGAAGTTGAGAGAGCAAAAACTTGCTCCGTGTTCAAGTATTTCTTCGAATTTCCAGCCAATTTCCGAGAAATAGATTGGCTAAGCTTGATTCAACAACTTTTTGGATCAAGATTAAATCTTTGGCACATCCTCCCTTCTGACCCAAATGGCAGGAGTTCGAAGTCTTGACTTTTCATGTCGATGTTATTTTCAATGAACTTCTATGAACAAATTCATTTGAATACCGTTGGATCTCTCCAATTGTCCAAAAATTCACAAATACTCCAGTATTTTTAGCTATCTCGTAGCCTGTAATTTGACAATCCCCTCGACACAATCTAGACATCAACATTGATACTGTAGGGTGCAGCCTCATTGTCTCTTTTACAATTGTGTTAATGTGTGGTAAGTTTGCAATATCTTGTTATTCCACCCACCGTTTACATTCAATCACCATATTAAATTTTTCGACGTCTTGTTAAAAATTTATGGTTTTTTTTAAAAATTCAGTCATTATCCATTCTGTAGTCACTGCTCAAAGTTTACATGGAAAAAAAATACTTTTATTATACATAATGGAAAGTTTTTAAGTTCAAACAAATTTAATATATTACTCGAATTAATATTTATCTAGCTTGTTGTCCAGAGTTTAGTTGCTCAAGTTAAATATACAAAGTTTGGTCTTTATATGTTACCCAAATTCTTATTCTAGTGAATTACCAAATTGCTGGATTTTGTGAATAAAATTATGAAAAAAACTTGACTTTGGAGGAACTTCTCCCTGGTACCATTAAATATTTGATAATTAAGAGATAAATGCAAAAACAAAAAAGATTACAAAAAAAAATAATGAGTTATCAAATATTTAATGATCTTTAACTTTAAGGAGCCAAGTTTTCTCTCTTATTTAATATTAGATAAAAAATCACATCTTTTTATCAAATGACGTGTCTTTTGAATGACACCTTATGAATTGATATGTGATTTGACCAAAGGATCCAACTCTACATGAAAATAAATATATGTTATTTGAATGACCACAAGATTTATATGGTTGATTTGTTATTTTAGAAAACAGAAAAAACTTCTCTTAAAATTCTACTTTCTGTGTACGATTGTTTAAATACTAAGAGTTCGTTGAGTCTTTTGATTGAAGTGTTGTATTTACAAGTTAGTAATCCATTTTATCTTAAGAGAAATATGTTCGTGATACCTTGAACAACATAGAGATAATACAATTATTTTAAGGAAACAACGATACTGTTAAATTTGGATTGATTAATTTCGTTGTTGTCAAGACTTTAGTTCAAATAGTCAAAAGATAGAGATTTGATATATACCTTATTTGAAGGATGAACCTCTAGATTTATTGAATGCCCATATTCGTGGATTTATTATTTCAAATCGATGCATTGATCTAAGCCACCCAAATATCTCGGGTCCAATTTATGTAAAAAACTTGAGAAAATTTTAAAATTGAAACGGCCACATGTTTAATAGTTTTTCCGACATTCTAATCAACTCATAACTAATTATTTTTTAATTGAAATGATTATCTTATTATCGAAGTACAAATCTTAGTTTTATCTACACCTAACACAGATACAATAACTTAAAAAATCGACGGCATGTCTAGTGTAATTTTGGTCATTATAGTAGGTCAAATTTATGCATAATAATTAAAAAAAATTAGTTAAAATATTAAGAATGGTTAACGTACATAAAATGTAAAATATTTATTTATTAACTTGAATATTTTCTATTTCTATTACTTTTTAGAAATATCCTATATGAATGGTCCAAAATATTTGTGTCCCTTCTCACATTTCTCCAACATTGGCTTTTTGCCTCTGCATTATTATATATTTTAAATTAAGATGAAGGCTGACCTCAAAATAATATATTAAACAAATAAATAAAAAGCTCAATGATAATAATAATAAAGCTCAATGCAAGGATTATTATTGGGTCTGTTATATTGGGCTTGCAAACTAAAAACATTATGGGCTTACCACCAATCTCCAATATTATGAAACTTTGATTTACAATCCTCTTTTTAGTTTAAAATATTGTTTTTCTAAGGCATTGATGCTCATTAGTGAAAAACAATTTTTTTCTTATACAAAATTTAAATTTTTGTTGATTTTTTTTAGTGCTACGTGAGTGAGGATTGTTAAACTCATAACCTTTTCGGTGTCTTAATCTGTTAGACTATGTTCAAGTTCACATCTTGATGTTTGTCTAATTAACATGACCATTCCATTAAATTAAATATAGTTTAGACGGAATTTCTTAGTGTTACAATCACATGAATAGATTATAAAGAATGGTAAGATACCATTAAAGTTTATTAATTTAAGAGTAAAATGTATTTTTCAATATGTGTTTCCTTATCAACAATCGAATTAACGTTTTTAATAAGAAAAAAATACACTTTTAATCTCTAAAGTTTGGAGTAGATGTTTATTTAGTCTTTGAAGTTTCAAAATATATACTTTTGATCCCTAAAATTTGGTCATGAAATTTCTTTATAGTTAGTTGACTAGTATTAAAATGATGTGACAGTTAAATTGTATTTTGTTGAATTAGTAAAATATATTAATTTAATAATTTCTTTTTATGATTGGACTACTTTTTTTTTGTTTTTTCAGACTATCTAGTTCCACCGTCTTCTCCCTCCGATGAAATTTACCATCTAACTGTTTGTCATTCTCTAAAAATCATTTTAGATTCAATTGTTTTTATTTTATATAATTTTTAAGTTAAATTTTGTAGAGACCAGAGAAGTCTCGACAAAACTCTTAAAACTTCTTTTAATATAATTTTTAATTTTATATGAAAACGGTTTTCTAAGTTTTTTTTTTCATTTAAGGTAAGTATTTTAGACTTATATATCTTTATCTTATACATTTTCATTGTAGGTCATATTTTTTAAATATATACAAGTATGAAAAATAAGGATTTTTTTAATATTATTTTTAATTAAACTTATTTTTAAAATAATGCAGATTTATTAAAAAAAGATGGAAAAATGCAACTTTGGAAACTTATTCCAAAAATAATGCTGGTGTAAAAAACGTGCGGCTATTTTCCCGCCAAGATGGTCGAAGAGACGACTATCTAGGCGGTTTGGAAAAAAATATATTGCTTTTATTATATAATAATAAATAGTAGTTCTGATGTTAAAAAGCTCCTAGTGGTGTAGTGGGTGTGTAGCTAATTTATAACCCTTCCATCCCAAGTTCAAGTCTTGGACATAGCCCTCATTTTTCTTTTTCATAACAATTAATCATCACTTTTCTCTTTTTTACTTAATATTATCATTTCCATCCCAACTTTTTTTTTATATATTATTATTTATTTAAGAATAATAATAATTTTAAAGTTATTATTATTACGATTATTGTATTTTCTTTTATTTTATATAATCTGGGAGCCATATACTAAGGAAAATATATTAAATAATATATATACACTATTATTTATTTAATAATATATAAAATAAAAGAAAATATATTAAATAATTTTTCTTTTTCATAACAATTAATCATCACTTTTCTCTTTTTTACTTAATATTATCATTTCCATCCCAACTTTTTTTTTTATATATTATTATTTATTTAAGAATAATAATAATTTTAAAGTTATTATTATTACGATTATTGTATTTTCTTTTATTTTATATAATCTGGGAGCCATATACTAAGGAAAATATATTAAATAATATATATACACTATTATTTATTTAATAATATATAAAATAAAAGAAAATATATTAAATAAAAGAAAATACAATGATAGTAATAATAATAAACTTATTATTATTAAATAAATAATAATATATAAAACATAAACAATAATATATAAAATAAAAGAAAATACAATAATCGTAATAATAATAACTTTAAAATTATTATTATTCTTAAATAAATAATAATATATAAAAAAAAGTTTTGATGGAAATGATAATATTAAGTAAAAAAGGAAAAAAGATATAATTAATTGTTATGAAAAGGAAAAATGGGGTAATGATAATATTAAGTAAAAAAGAGAAAAGTGATGATTAATTGGTATGAAAAAGAAAAATGGGGAATATATGTCCAAGACTTGAACTTGGGATGGAAGGGTTACAATTTAGCTACACACCCACTGCACCACTAGGAGCTTTTTAATATAAGAACTACTATTTAATGTTATATAATAAAAACAATATATTTTTTTTCCAAACCGCCTAGATAGTCGTCTCTTGAAGAGACGACCAAGCCCCACGTTTTTTACACCAGCATTATTTTTGGAATAAGTTTCCAAAGTTGCATTTTTTCCATCTTTTCCAATAAATCTGCATTATTTTAAAAATAAGTTTAATTAAAAACAATATTAAAAAAAATCCGAAAAATAACTATCCTTCTAAGTTTCATTATCATCAAATTAATAAATTAATATATTTGGTCCAATTAGTAAAATAAAATTAGTAATTAAACTGTTAGATTATTTTAATATTAATTATAAATCAAAGTAGCTCAAGAAACCCTTAGAATAATTTCGAAAATTTTAAAGAGGAAAAATGTGTATGATAAAATTTTAAAGACCAACTAAACACATATTCTAAATTTCTAAAACTAAAAATGGCTATTTGAAACTTCAAATATTATATCCATAACCCAAACTTCAAGAATAAAATAATATATTTTTTTCTCTATTTTTGAAGTTGGATGACATAAAGAAATGGCCAAAGAAAAAGGTGAACTCAACCAAAAAACAAAACAAAAAAAAAAGAAAAAGAAAAAGAGTTTTGAAAGACGTGGTCGCAGTGGCGCTCCCCCGACTGTGACCGTATCTGAACGACGGCTCACCCAATGGCGTCATGTCCGGCACGTGGCAGTTCTTATGGTGGCCTGTGAGGAGCGTGTGATTTCTAGCTGCCAGCCACGTGGCTATTCTCACCCTGCACGAAACTGAATCTCGGAGAGCCAAATAAAAATAAAATAAATAATTGCGTGTCATTATTATTTATCATGGATCTTCCAGAGGTGGCGGTAATATTACAACTCACGACTATGTCCAATGTCAATACAGCCCCTACTGCTTACTAAAATTACTAGCATATATATTAATTTTGGGTTTTGTCTTCAATAATTATTACATTTTTTTCTCTTGTGGCCTTAGTCGTGTGATTTTCTAGTAATTTTTATCAATATTTACATGGAATTGAGATATCGACATTTTTATTGATATCTACATTTAAAACCTTGACTCCAGTAGTTCAACAGATAAAAATATGCTAACATAAACTTAGTTTAATGGTTAAAACGTGTTGTTTTTTTTTAATACTGTCCATTGTTGATATTTTGAAAATAATTTTGGAGTTGTTAAAAAATAAAATAAAAATAAAAATAAAAAGGTTTACGAAGTGACACATCCTAAGGGTGATATGGTAATTGCAGCCTTTTTCTGGACACCAAGCAATATTGAGAACTGAGAGAACACAGAGATTCATAGAAAGTTACAGAAGGAACTCTCGCTTCGTCATGCTTCTCACTTTCTCGTCCAAGGTATTCCTCTCATCCAAAATTAGGTTTATGGGTTCCTAGATTTGTCCAATTTCAGCACTTACTTTAATTAAGCTTTTATTTTTCTCCTTTTTTTCCCCTTCAATTTCGACGATTTTTGCCGCGGCTGTATCCCAATTTCATATTCTTCTGTAGTATCTCTTGATTGAAATTTTCTTGAATATTTGGTCTGTTTGGTTCTTTTCTGTCTTCTTTCTGCTGAATTTTCGTAATTTTTGTGCTTTCTGGTTCGGCCATTTGGTTGCGTACAGAGAGCTTAAGCTTGGTGTGTCTCACATCGTTTGTAAGAAGGAAAGGAAATCTTGGTAGCTGAAGAATTCGCCTGCTCTGCTTTAGCATTGCTTGTTTTTACTTGGAATTTGTGTTGGTTTCTTGAGTTTATTTGTGGGGTTTCGAGTAAAAAGGGCCATGGCTGTGCCAACCATAGCTCTCTATACGAGCCCACCGAGCACCATCTGCTCCTCACCGCACCCTTGCCACATGAATTCTCACGCATCATACGATTTGGAATTTACTTCTCGGTCCTCGTCGCTGCCATCTTCCACGGCCTCTTCGTCCCAGAAACCGATGATTGGGGGGTTGTCGAGTTTGTTCTCGTCGACAACGGCGAGACACACCTCATCGTCGGCGAGCATTTCAAGTGGTGGGGATGAGCTAGGTTCTTTTAGGCACGATAAAGGGGAGGAACTTAAAGAATTGAGTTCCTCGTTTCGTTATTCCCCTAGTAAATTCATTGGGTCCTTCTTCAATCGGGATCAGAGCCCAGTATCAGTGTTCCAGGGTCCGGTTTCCTGTGGCAGTTGTGGGGTTGGGTCGGCGGTGAGAACCCCTCCCTTGTGGACTGGAAGGGAAAGGAGTGGGGATGCTAGTTTTCATGGACGAGGAAGCTCCAACAGGCTGTTCAATGGGTTTGTGAGAAATGCATTGGGATCGTGTGTGGACTATGATTCACCGAGATTGGAGGTGTCTAGTGATTGTTTAGATGTGGGTTCGTCAGCGTTGATTGTTGATGAGTTGACTTTCAACATGGAGGACAATATTGCAGAAGGTAATTCCGAGTCATATGCAAAAGATTTGCTCCTAAGTGCCCAATCGAAGCACAAAATCTTTTGTGACGAGTTTGTGATTAAGGCTTTTTTTGAGGCTGAAAAAGCACATAGAGGACAGGTAATGCAGTCTTTTTATATCGACAGTGTTGTTATTGCCTTGAGTACTGATGACATCCATTAAGAAACTTTTTTTTTTGGTCTGTTTTTTGTCTTCCTTAGATGCGTGCAAGTGGCGATCCATACTTCGAGCATTGTGTGGAAACAGCGGTGATGCTTGCGCTTGTTGGTGCTAATTCCACAGTCGTTGCTGCAGGACTCTTGCACGACACACTTGATGATTCTTTTGTGAGTCATGACTACATATTGGGGACGTTCGGAGCTGGGGTTGCTGATTTAGTTGAAGGGGTAAGATACCGCTATAGTTATAATTGTGCAATATATCCATTAACAAGTGATGCCGCACACACTTCCCTTGTCATTGGAAGAGGTGGCTTAGGCTTAGGCATAGGACATAATTGCAAAATTTAATCTATTTTCTTGTGAGAAAGAAAATTGCAGATTGCAATAGTGTTAAATTTGGGGTGAAAAGTAACATTCATGCTGTAGGTCTCTTATTGGACAACTCTCTTGCACTTTCATTTTCTTATACATGTTTTTGCATTTTTTCTAGAATTATTGTTCTGAATGGGTTACTTATCTAGCTTCCTTTTTTGTTTTTTCTTTATAATTTTACTGTGTTTAGGTGTCTAAGCTAAGTCATTTAAGCAAGCTTGCTCGTGAACATGATACGGCTGATAGAATGGTTGAGGCAGACCGCTTGCACACCATGTTCCTCGCTATGGCTGATGCAAGAGCGGTTCTCATTAAATTAGCAGACCGTTTGCACAATATGATGACTTTGGATGCATTGCCTCTGATCAAGCGGCAAAGGTTTGCCAAGGAGACTATGGAGATATTTGTTCCTTTGGCGAATCGCTTAGGAATCTACAGTTGGAAGGAGCAGCTAGAAAACTTGTGTTTTAAGCATCTTAACCTGGAACAGCACAAAGATTTGTCATCCAAACTTATGGGTTTATATGATGAAGCAATTATATATTCTGCAATTCAGAAATTAGAGCGAGCTCTCGAGGATAAAGGAATCTCTTATCATGTTGTAACTGGGCGGCACAAAAGTGTCTACAGCGTTCACTGCAAAATGTTGAAGTATGCGTTCTGGCTTCCATCTCTCTCTCTTGTTTTCCCTTCATCTCTGCAGACTTGTTTTCTGACATCTTGTGTTTGGAAGAGTGATTTTTAGTTGAATCTGAATTTGTTTTGCAGGAAGAATTTGACAATGAATGAGATCCATGATATTCATGGATTGAGGCTCATTGTTGAAAAGGAAGAGGATTGCTATGAAGCTTTGAGAATCGTTCATCAGTTATGGCCCGAAGTACTGGGAAAGCTCAAGGACTACATAAGTAAACCGAAGTTAAATGGGTATTTCTCACACTGCAGTTTCTATTGCTTTATTTCCTATATATTTCTTCTCTTATATAATCTGATGGTAAACAGGTATCAATCTATACACACAGTAGTAAGGGGTGAAGGTGACATCCCACTCGAGGTTCAAATTCGGACCAAGAAGATGCATTTGCAAGCCGAGTTCGGGTTTGCTGCACATTGGAGATACAAAGAGGGTGATTCTAAGCACTCTTCATTTGTGCTTCAGATGGTTGAATGGGCCAGATGGGTTCTCACATGGCATTGTGAGACTATGAGCAAAGATCGATCTTCGATCACCTACGCCGATTCTGTCAAACCACCCTGCAAGTTGCCTTTTCACTCTTCTGACTGCTCGTACTCTTACAAACCTCACTGCGTCCAGGATGGGCCTTTGTTTGTCATTATGATTGAAAATGAAAAGGTCTATGCTTATTATTATTCTAGTTAATTCTGTTAAAAGTTAGTTATCTGTCTTGAGTGCGAAAGTGCAGATTTTAACAATTCAGAAAATACTCTGTTTTGGTTATCTCCAGATGTCGGTCCAGGAATTCCCGGCTAATGCAACGATGATGGATCTTTTAGAAAGAGCGGGGAGAGGAAGCACGAGATGGACTCACTACAGGTTCCCAATGAAGGAAGAGTTGAGACCAAGGCTGAACCACAAGCCCGTGAGCGACCCCAAGTGCAAGCTGAAGATGGGCGATGTGGTGGAATTGACCCCGCCGATACCAGACAAGTCGTTGATCGAGTACCGGGAAGAAATCCAGCGAATGTATGAGGGAGGATTTACTGTTGCAACTCCAGAACCTGCAGGTTGGAGTAGCTAACAGTGGCTTCATTGCCTCTTTCCTATGCCCACGCTTCAAATCATGGGTCAGATTCTCTCGTAGTTGTAGATAAAATTATAAATATCTGTACATATCTGCTATGTTGATTTAATGTAATCGGGTTTTAACTGTCATGGTAAATACCTTACATTACCACCTGCTGTACTTATTACTACCCTTTCTGATGTTTATATAATTGAAGCTTGCCTTTGAAAAAGGTTACAAGGCTGAACCTCCAATCTTTTTCAAACAAATTCATTTCACACTTATCATTTATGCTACTGTTTTCGACCTCTTAAATCTTATGTTAATTCTTTAACAAGTCCTTAAGTTTTCACTAATCTTATTTATTATATATATTTTAATTTCGTGTCTGATAAGTCAGTATTCGACACCGACCCAGAAAGTTCAAGGTCTGCTACTTGTAAATTTGTTGATTTTAAGTTCTCAAATCAGCACACAACATCACCGCCAAGTGCAATACACTAATAACTAAAACCATTATATTTGATATTAATCCATGCCAAATCGCAGCAATACAAGTGTGTGAGTCAAATAAATAAGAACATGGAAGTCGATTTTGTTTCTCTATCTCCAGAGGAATTCTTGCACAGAGTTTTGCCAATAAAGTAGGAGAATCAACATCACCAAAGTCCCAGCTAGTCCCCAAGAGGAGGTCCCAATTTTAAGAACCCAAGAAGAATGTGAAGAGAGAATTGCAGAAGCTCCCTCCCCTCTGTGCGTGGACATGGATGAGGAAGAGGAAGATGAAGACGTCTTAATGGCAATTACAAGCCCCATAAGAAGCATTGGAAGAACAAATCCAGTCTTCCAGAGCTGCTTTCGAAGGATCTCAATGGAGAAAGCAGCAGTGCAGAAGCAAGAGCCAAAGCCATGGCCAGTGGTCTCTGAGACGTATCCATGTCCATGGTTTTGGGTTTTGTTGAGCAGAAACCATGGGGGAAACGGGATTTATAGGCAGGAAAATGGTGGCATGGGTGAAGGAATCTATGTGGAAAGGGTGTTATCAGATGAGATGAGCAGGGCCGTCCAAAAAGTAATAAAGGAAGTATTTCTAATTTTATTTTATGAGCAAGAATTGTGGAAAGATTGCATTTTGTAAAAGTAGGCAGGGGAAAAGTGTTGCTTTGATTTGGAAGTAAGGTATCTTCTCATCTTCCATCTTCCATTTTCATCAGGACAATATTTTTTATACATACCAGTATACCAGTATACCCTCCCGTTTTCTTGTATATCCGTTTCTCGACACATCGTTTCTCTACTTAATGGTCATCTAAGTATCTTGGATAAAATTTTAATGTTTTTTGGCAACTATAATTGTAGGGTCATGCGTTACCTCGTAAATTAGTCAAAGTGTATATAAGTTGGTTCAAATTTTCACAATGTATATATATATAATTAAGTGGTTAAGAGATTTTTATGGTTAAGATTATAGATTTGAATCTCACTTGTATTTTTATTTGGAATGTAATATTCTAAAAAGAATAAAAAGAAGCTTAGAGATTCTGGAAAACTCTATAAAAAAAACCTCATCTTTGAGGGGTTGGGATTTATAGACATTTCTAATACAACCTAAATGTTCGATATATACGACCCTTTGTCACAAATTTGATTTCGGTTTGAGCTGTTCGTGTAATTTATCTTAGGTTAAATTGCAATTACAATGTTTAAGTATTTATCTTAGTTTAAACCTAAATGTTTGATTCGGATTTGGTCGTTTATTAATTTACTCCCTAATTACTTCTAAAAAGTTTAATAATGTCACGAACTTAAAAGTATGATTCCTAATGTTGTTGACTAAATGATGATAAGACATACCCATAACATAAACGTAAATTCGAGGTCAATGACATTTACTTCTTTTTCGAGCTTATTATACCAACGTTAATTATTGGGCAAATGTGACAAGAAAATAGCAAGAGAAAATGAATAGCCTGAAAAAACAAACTTGTTAATCAATCAAATATACCTTTCATGATCAGAAAAACAGAAACCCACTTTAAAGAATTGAAGTTTCTTTCCAAATATGATTTTAAAATTTTGAACAATCATAAAAAAGGGAGAAGACAAAGCAAACCAAGCACTTGATCTGGCCATCCTAACTCAGGTAGTAATCAAATCAACTTAAACTTTTGAGCATTTGGTTTTTGTTTCATTAGAAGAGTCCTTAATTTGTTAAGGAAAATCCATTTTTGGGTGAAAGGGAAGTCTTATAATTTGGGGTAACAAAGAAAGAGTGCTCCCTCTCTACTTGGCTTTCATCAGTTGCAGAGGTAAAGAAATGAAATCAGATGGCTTCAGCTTTGTCTCTCTTTCCCATTATGTTGCCTTGCTTTTAATAACATTAAAAAGCAGTGGTTTTGAGGTTGGAAATTGCAGGCATTTGGGGCACAAATCAAAGCAGCAGACTTTAAAGGACACTGGACTGAACATGCTGTGAATGCAATATTTATGGATTCTCTCTTTTCTCTCCTATTTTAATTTGATGCTTAAAAGCTGTACCTTTTATGAGCCTTGTCTTTAAATCCTTACTACCCTTGGTCTAGTCCAAACTTCTTTAAAATATTTGTGTAAGCATTTAGTGAATATATTTGGAAACACTCAATTCTAGAAGTGTACTGATACAATTTCAAAGAAAATATCTACCGCTTCAATTAAGATGACATGTTCATAACGAGTTGTGAGGATTAATATGTGAGGATTAGCCTCACTTTTGGTATTAAAATGATGAAACAGCCCGCAGGCAATACAGTGCCGACCCACCTATTCGAGAGGGTGGGCGTTCTCTCCCTGTCTACCTTTCTACACTCAAAACAAGACTCTCTCTCTCTAATCCCAAGACATCCTTACTAATACTCGTTGCCCTATTACAAGACTGGGCCCCACCCAAACCGTTATTCCCTCACGCACGTCATTCCCTTGTCCCTAGGACAATTCCCTTCCTGCCCCTCCTATGATAAGTATTAACAATGGGGTCTAACAACTTCCCCTTTGTTAGCTCCACCTTGTCCTCAAGGGGGAAATCTGGAAATTGGTGCTACATATCAAAGTATGTTTCCCAAGTGTCTTCTTCTTCCGGTAGGCCTTTCCAACTAACCAAGCTTCCTTCAAACCGGTACCCTCATTGACTCCTGTTGCAAAAATTTCCTCAAGTTCCGCCCGCCATTCCCAGTCTTCAGTCAATTGTTGCAGAAAGGATTGCACAGGGATGTTAGCACCACTGCCTTTTTAATTTGGGAGACATGGAACACAGGGTGGATAGCCGCCACTTCTGGTAGTTCCAATTTGTAAGCTACTGAGCCAATTTTCTGCATAACTCTATAGGGACCAAAATATTTGGCCGCAAGTTTTTCATTGCGCCTTTTGGCTAATGATTTCTGACGGTATGGCCGAATTTTGAGGAAGACCTCATCAACCACTTGAAACTCCACCTCACGGCAGTGGGTATCCGCTTGTTTTTTCATGCGGTTTTGTGCCTTCAATAAATTCTCCTTCAGTGCAGCTATGGCGGTGTCACGGTCAGCAAGCTGCTGATCTAGAGTGACAGTGACTGTCTTTTGGCTGCCATAGGATAACAGTGGGGGTGGCGTGCGGCAATAGACGGCTTGGAAAGGTGTGGTACCCAACGAGTTATGGTAAGTAGTGCTGTACCAGTACTCATCCCAAGAAAGCCACTGCCCCCACGTCTTCGGTGACTCGCTGCAGAAACAACGTAGGTAAGTCTCAAGACATTTATTCACTATTTCGGTCTATCAATCCGTCTGTGGATGGTAAGCCGTACTTCTCTTCAGCTTGGTGCCTTGGATCCGGAAGAGTTCCGTCCAAAAGTGACTGAGGAAGACTTTGTCATGATCCGAGATAATGGATTGAGGAAATCCATGAAGTCGTACCACTTCTCGAACAAAAGCTGCAACTACGGACTTGGTGGTGAAATGATGGGTGAGGGGAATGAAATGAGCATATTTGCTCAACCGATCAACCACGACAAAGATGGTATCTTGCCTCTGAGATTTTGGCAATCCTTCCACGAAGTCCATAGTAATGTCTTCCCAAATCCGCTCAGGGACGGCCAACAGTTGGAGTAATCCGGTTGGGGCAACGGTAAGGGACTTGTTTCTCTGGCAAACATAGCATTCTTGCACAAAGTGTTTCACATCCGCTTTCATACCGTACCAATATAACTCCCCTGTAATTCTCTTGTAAGTCCTCAAGAATCCTGAGTGGCCTCCCAAAATAGAATTGTGGAATAAGTGCAAGATAGCAGCCTTCAACGTTGAGTGGTTTGAGATCACCATTCGGTTCTTGTAGTAAAGTACCCCATGTTGCAGGCTATAGTGAGGTCTTGATTCTGACCTTTCTCTCAACTCAGCGATATCTTAGATAGCTCAGGATCTGTCTGCACCTCTGCTTTCAGTAACTCAACATTTAATAGAGAGGGCACGATCATGACAGCTAAGTGAGGACCAATGGGCATGCAGGACAAGGCATCAGCTGCCTTATTTTCAAGGCCCGGTTTGTACTGTATTTCGAAGTCGTACCCTAGAAGTTTGGAAACCCACTTATGGTACTCGGGTTGCACAATCCGTTGCTCCAAAGGCTTGTTGATTTGTCCATACCACAAACCTTTGCCCCAACAGGTAAGGTCTCCACTTTTGGATGGCGAGAGTAACGACCATCAATTCTCGTTCGTAAACTGATTTGGCTTGTCCTTGTCTCGAGAGTGTGTGGCTAAAGAAAGCGATGAGACGTTGCTCTTGCATAAGGACAGCCCCTAAACCAGTCCCCAATGCATCAAAAGGAAAGTTGAAATCCGGGAGGGCCAACATAGGTAAAGTCACCATCACGATTTTCAGCTTCTGAAAAGCTTCAGTTGCCTGATCGCTCCACTCAAATGCATCTTTCTTGAGGAGTTGAGTGAGTGGCGTTGCCAAACTCCCATAATTCAGCATGAACTTGCGGTAATACCCGGTTAGACCAACGAACCCTCGCAATTCTCGCAAGTTGGTAGGTAGATGTCACTGTAGCATAGCTCTTATTTTCTCAGGGTCCGCCTCCACACCTTCTGCAGAAACCCAATGGCCCAGATACTCGACCTTTTCTTGTGCGAGGTAACACTTCTTGAAGTTGGCATATAACGAATGGTCTCGCAAAAGGTTGAAACCCACAGTCAAGTGAGTAACATGGGATGACAAATCTGGACTGTAAATCAAGATATCATCAAAGAAGACTAAGACAAACTTACGTAGGAAAGGCCAGAATACTTGATTCATTAGAGCTTGGAATGTGGCAGGCACGTTGGTCAGCCCAAATGGCATGACTAGAAACTCATAGTGGCCTTCATATGTTTTGAATGCTGTTTTCTGAACATACCCTGGTGCCATTCGAATCTGGTGGTAACCAGATTTCAAGTCAATTTTGGAATAGATGCGCGATCCGTGGAGCTCATCCAATAATTCATCGATCACTGGAATTGAGAATTTATCCGACACAGTAACATTGTTCAAAGCCCTATAGTCAACACAAAACCGCCAACTTCCGTCTTTTTTCTTCATCAAGATGACCGTGCTGGAATAAGGGCTCACGCTTGGTTGTATTAGCCCTTTTTGGATCATTTCCCCTATCATTTTCTTAATCTTCGCCTTCTGCACGTGCGTATAACGATATGGCCTAACATTAACTGGGGCCACCCCTTCCTGAATCTAAATTGTATGGTCAATGGCGCACTGAGGAGGCATCTGTTGTGTACTTTGGAAGATGTCTCGGTATTCATCCAACAGCTGATGAACTTCTGTCGGTATATGGACATCCCTGACTTCCATTTCTTCCAACTGGCCTGCTCCTTGAGCCGTCAAAGCCCTCAACTCCACAACGTATCCTTCATCAGTATCTTGCCATGATCTAGATAGACGTTTTAAGGACACCTCCAATCGTGCTAAAGTTGGATCCCCTCGTAAGGTGATCTTTTTATCTCCCCGAATAAATGACATTGTCAATGCCGACCAATCCGTT